>NC_069504.1:973749428-973906928 GCF_027579735.1 Bombina bombina
TGCTCAGTAGCTGCTGATTGGTGGCTGCACATAGATACCTCATGCGATTGGCTCACCCATATGCATTGCTATTTCAACAAAGGATATCTAAAGAATGAAGGCGTATCCTAGCCACTGCCTCACCAGCCTCTGACGTCACCGCACGTCACTGGTTCAAACCTAAAGTTCACTCTATGCGTTTCGTCGGGTTACGACCCGACTTTATCAAGAGATGATTCCATTGTAATAGATGTATCCTTTTTAAGAGTAACGAGTTTGTCACGCCTCTGGTGTGGAAAAGTTCTGATTGGCTAATGATCAAAGCCCAAAATCAAACATTTCTGTAAGTCCATGATAGAATCCTAATAAAAATAATAATAATAATAATACAAGTGCTGAATGGTAAAATACAAAGCATTAACATTATAAATATCCTAATAACAAGTAAAGAAAGGCCTATAAATATAAAAAAACATTTTATTAACATAAGATAATCCGCTTTAAAAAGTAGTTTGTTTTTACGTTTTAAAAGCTTGAAATATGCTGCTTGAATGTGTTAGATCCTAAATACCTAAACAATTTCATATAGCAATGTAAAATCCATCAGTGAATAAAAAATATAATTAAAAGATGGATAAAAAGTAGCTACAAAGACACATAAATATTTCTTGGAGTACATAAAATATGTAATCTGTAATTGATAAATATCACGCCACAACATGCAAGGAAGTTTGTTATAAAATTTAAAACACAGGGAATTGAATGAGACATGCCATAAAGACACACACATAGAAGAGCCAGGTATGAAAGCCCCACAATTAACACCTAGCTTGACCTAACAAAGAAAAAAGAAAAACAAAACAACTCTGGCCTGGACTAAAGAAAAACTAGCCAGTGTGCCCTCATACATGAACCTACACTAACGTGAGATAATTAGTAATTGTTAAATGGAACAATGTTGATAGATGGAACAATGATATGGGCTTACATGAAAGCCTGAAGATCCAAATCAATATTAAGACCTTTTGGATTCTCAGTGTTGAGGGTTCTGAGTTCGTGAATCCAGAAGATTTCTCATTGTCTTAGACTCCTCAATCTGTTTTTGGAACAGTCAGGAGGGATCCAATCCAATAATATAATTTTTAAACCACTATTGTTTGCTTCATGGAAATATTTGAAATGGAACGGAATACTATGGTTCTCTATTCAATTTTTTATATTGCCTAGATGTTCATTGAACCTATTCCTTACCAGTCTTTTGGTGCGACCTATGTAGTAACAATTGCAATCACATCTCAGAAGATACACTACACAATTGGATTTGCAAGAAAATTTCTCTTTAATTTTATAAGATTTAGTATTATCTATATTATCAAAAGTGTCTCCTCTGATGATGTTTTTGCACATGTTACAAACAAATTTATATGGTGCCGGGGTATTTTTTAGATCTTTATTTTTCTTAAAGGTGATTGTTGGATGATCCGGTAAGATGGCCCCTAGGATTGGATCCAATGTCAGGATCCTCCAATGTTTTTTTAAAATATTATTGATATCTTTGCTGCCTTGACTGTAAGTGGAAATAAATCTAATCTCCTCTTTTCCAGAAGGTACCCCCTTATTCCTTTTATTGGGCTCTAGCATGGTGCTCCTATTCATGTTCGATATTTTTTCTTTAACAGAAGTCAAGAGGGAGTTATCATAGCCCTTTTCAGCAAACCTAGAGTCTAAGGACCTTGATTCAATCAGATAATCCTCATGATGTGTGCAATTTCTGCGCACCCTCTGGTACTGTCCGAGGGGAATGTTCTTTTTCCATCTCGGGAGGTGTCCACTGTTAGCACTCAGGAATCCGTTCTTATCTGTCGGTTTCCGAAAAAAAATTACAGCGATGCAATCGCTCTGGTCTACAATTAATATTAGATCTAGAAATTCCATTTCTTCTCTATGTATCTTGCTGGTAAATTTGAGATTCATATTATTATTATTTAGATGTTCAATGAATTTTGTGACTTGATCTTCCTGGCCCTTCCATATAAGGATCACATCGTTGATGTACCTATAGTAATTAACTATGTTGGTACTGAAGGGATTATGGTTCCAGACATACTTATTTTCAAAGAAATTCACAAAAAGGTTGGCATAGGATGAGGCAAAAGTAGCCCCCATCGCCGTGCCTTGCAACTGTACATAAAATTGAGAATCAAATTGAAAATAATTATGTTTTAAAATAAAATCAATACTTTTTAAAATGAAATCAATTTGTATTTGAGGGAGATGACTATTCACTAAACTGTCCTGTATTGCCAAAATACCTAGATCGTGGGGAATGCAAGTATAAAGGGCCGTGACATCGCACGTAACCCATAAATAATCTTTTTCCCATTTCATGCCTTCAAATGCTCTTATAGTTTGCGTCGTATCTTTCAAGAACAACTTGGTGTTTTGAACCAGTGGCTGTAAAACATAGTCTATATACATAGATAGATTGCTAGACAGGGACCCTATTCCAGATATAATAGGCCTCCCCGGAGGGTCCACCAATGTTTTATGAACCATCGGGAGGTGATAGAAAATTGGAATGGAAGGGTCCCTGTCTATAAAAAAATGGAATTCCTCATTGTTCAAAATGCCACTTGATTTAGCTTGGCTCAGGATGGTATTGAGTTCTTTTAAAAATGTATTGGTAGCATTGAAGGAAAGTTTCTTGTATGTATTCGTTTCACTTAGAATTCTCATTGCTTCTTTTAAATAATCCAGTTTGTCTTGTACAATGACACCTCCACCCTTATCAGCTGTTTTGACCACAATGTCCGAATTTATTTTTCAAACACTGTAGGGTGTATCTCTCCTGTTTGGGAAGATTATCATTGAACCTTTTGAGCCATTTTCCATTTTTGCTATCCCACAATTTGGATAGATCAGTACTGACTAGTTTGTTGAATATTTTGATATGTTCGCCTTGGGCCCCAACTGGAAAAAAGTTTGATGGTTTCTTAAAATTAGTGTGTAGTAGGGGTGGTTCTTCATTGTCGTCATACATACTTAAGTTCAAAAGTGATTGAGTTTGGCCTGTGGCTTCCCCCTGTAGCGATCTTAACACCTGAATGGTGTCCTTGTCTTGACTATTTAAGACCTCTATAGATTGTGCAGTATTTCTATAAGTTGGTTGTTGTTTTAAAAAATATCTTTTAAGTGTCATTTTTCTGATATATTTCTGCAACTCAATATAGGTCTCAAATTTGTTAGGCGCTTTTGTATGGGCGAAGTTTAGTCCCTTGGCTAATAGATTAATTTCTTGATCATTCAATTTCTTGTTGGTAAGATCATAGATGGCCTCCCTATTTCTACTCAGTTTTCACTTCTGAACATCTTTTAATTATATTTTTTATTCACTGATGGATTTTACATTGTTATATGAAATTGTTTAGGTATTTAGGATCTAACATATTCAAGCAGCATATTTCAAGCTATTAAAACGTAAAAACAGACTACTTTTTAAAGCGGATTATCTTATGTTAATAAAATGTTCTTTATATTTATAGGCCTTTCTTTACTTGTTATTAGGATATTTATAATGTTTATGCTTTGTATTTTTCCGTTCAGCACTTGTATTATTATTATTATTTTTATTAGGATTCTATGATGGACTTACAGAAGTGTTTGATTTTGGGCTTTGATCATTAGCCAATCAGAAATTTTTCACACCGGAGGCGTGCCAAACCCGCCACTCTTAAAAAGGATACATCTATTACAATGGAATCATCTCTTGATAAAGTCGGGTCGTAACCCGTCGAAACGCATATAGAGTGTATTTTAGGTTTGAACTAGAGCGGAACAGCGCACAACGGCTACAGACAGTGAGCCCGGGAAGCTGTGTCTACCAAAACCATTTTCGGTGGCGTCCAAGGTTTTTCTGGCAACAGCTTGATTGGTTTGTGGATGTACAGAGGAGCAGGGGAAAGATCTGCCTCTCCAGAGCTCAAACAAAAAGTTGTCCCCATCGCTGTGCCGTGAATCTGTAGATAATATTTTTCTTCAAATAAAAAATAATTATGTCTTAAAACAAAATTAATGCTATCTATCAGAAATTTAACATGCATGTGAGGGATATTCCATTTCTCAAATTCTTTCTCAATTGCTTCAGCCCCTTTTAAATGTGGAATTGATGTATATAAGGTGGACACATCACAAGTTATCCAGCTTATATTCTCTTCCCAAATGATTCCCTTAAACATACGTATAACTTCTTTTGTGTCTTTTATATATGCTCTCATTCTTTTCACCATCGGCTGCAAATAGTAATCTATATATTTAGATAGATTATCACACAAGGACCCGATACCTGACACGATGGGCCTACCAGGTGGACATATCGGGTCCTTGTGGATTTTCGGTAGATAGTAGAATACTGCCGTATTTGGTTGTGTTGTAAACAAAAATTTGTATTCATCACTATTAATGATACCATCATTTTTCGCAGTCTTAAGGAGTATCCCCAACTCTTTTATGTACCCCTCTGTTGGGTCTTTTATATCTATGTAGGTGTTTTTATCTTCAAGTAGATTCAATGCCTCTTTTAAATAGTCTCTCCTGTTCTGGATAACTATCTCTCCGCCTTTATCCGCAGAACGTATAACTATATTTTGGTCTTGTGATAGTTTTTTAAGTGATTTCCGTTCTATGACAGTTAAATTATCATTATGTTTTGTGATAAAAGATTCCTCTTGTTCAAAGGTTTTATCAATGTCCCTTAGGACACATTTTGAGAACATTGAGATCTGATCTCCCTGAAAACCTATAGGGTTAAACGTTGATTTTGCCTTAAAATCTGAATGAATAATTACCTGCTCAGTTTCATGTATGGATATGTTTAAAAATTCTTCATTAATTTCACTTATTAGCCTAGTGTCTTCTCTTATTGGATTAATGTTTTCCCTCTCCAAGGACTTTAAGGTCTGCAGTGTGTTTAAATCTGTATATTCTATGTGTCTAACATCTTCTGTAGATCTATTAATTGGATTTTTAAGAAAATAGCGCTTCAGAGTTAATTTTCATATAAATTTGTGCACATCTACGAACATTTCTAACTTATTTGGTTTAGTTTTTGGGGCGAAATTCATACCTTTATTAAGTAGACGGATATCATTTTCATCTAAATTAATATCAGACAAATTAAATATCTCTTTTTTGGCTGTTTCTAATCCCTCCTTCTTCTTCCTTGCTGTCTGTATTCGTGTTCCAGCTCTGCTTCCTCGTCTAGTTCTAAAGACCTTTTCATAGGTCAATGTTTGTTTGGATCCTCTACATAAATTTTCGGATACTGTTTTCTTGCTAGATCTCTCATGTCTAAAAAATGTGGCTGATTGATATTCTCTTTTGGTCTTGCTCCTCTAGTTTCCCATTCTCTATTTTCAAAATAGTTTTCTTTTTCCCTTAAAGCCTCAAACTGGTTATATACTGGTACTGGCTCTTGTGTGTGTTCATAGGAGTTCCTTTGTCTCCACTGAGGTGATTTAGTAACTGGTTTTGATGTGTGAAGGATACATGCTTATTATCCTGATTATTTTTTATTTTTTTTAAATAATATTTTTATTGGATGAAAAGAAAAACAATACATAATAACATATTTCAGATCACAAAGGATACATGTCAATAAAAGCTATATCAGTTTTTATACAATGCGAAAGCTTAACATCCAGCATTTTAATTTACATTTAGTGAATTATAAAACAATTTATACAACTTAGTAAAATAACTGAACCTTAGTTGGTCATTTTATTTACTCAAAACTGAGGTCACTTTGCCCATCTTCATAGAAACAATTTGATCTAATTCATCTTCTACACAATTTACGTGGTGGGGGTCCCTCTCCTATCTAACAGTATTACACTGTATATTGTTATAGAGTAGTCAGTGTATATGCATTCGTGTTTCCCAATAACATTTTATATTATGGAACATTTCCATATCTTTCTTTACAAAGTATCCATATTCCTCTAGTTGGATTGTTTGTTCCATTAGAGACTCCCATGCTTGGTATGTAGGGATTGTTTGGGATTTCCAATTAATAGCTATCAAGGATTTTGCAGTGTTTAGAGCCAGTTGTACTAATTTCCTACGTATTTTACACGTGCATTGTGGGAGCAGATTTAATAGTGCTGTAGTGGGTTGGAGTTGGTACTCGTGGTTTTGGTTACTAATAGATTTAATGTATTCCCCTATTTTTAGCCAGAAAGGTTGTAATTTATTGCAAGACCACGATATGTGGATCATATTGCCTCTACTGCCGCAGCCCCTCCAACATGTGTCAAAGGCAGTTGGGTATATCGTCTTAATCCTTACCGGTGTGAGATACCATCTCGTTAAGATCTTAAAATTTAATTCTAATGCTTTAGCAGATACTGAAGATGTTCTGGTGTTATGTATAATGTGTTTCCAATCTTTTTCTGTTAATTCTAACCCTAGTTCCCTATGCCATCTATCTACATAGTTAGGAATTTCTTTTAGTTCTCTAAGTGATAATGCTTTTTTTGCCCATGTTAAAGTGTGGCATAATGGCTGTGTACTAAGGCACAGTTGTTCAAACAGGGAGGGTTGTCTGGCTTCTGTATCCGGCGAAGTGGCAAGGAAGTGTTTAAGTTAGTAATATTTCAACCATTTTGAAAATGCTCCCCCCAGTATATTATTTAATTCATTTATTGGCTTGAGCTTACCGCCGTTCAAAAATTTGCATATGGGTATCGTATATCCCATCTCCCAATTATGTTGTGTGTTCAGTTTTTGCTCTAACCCCCCATGGAGTTCTGCGTTGGCCGATACTGGGGACATAGGGGATCTCAGAGAAGATATCTTCTCATTATTGACTAAAATATTATCCCAGATTTCGAACACATGCTGGTATAGAGGGTATGTTTTGACCCACGGCGGGCGGCTCTTTTTATCTACCCAACACAATGCACCAGGAGACGGGGATTTCAAGATATGGGAATCTAGCGCAATCCAGGCCTTACTTTCTGCATTGCGGTGCCAATCTAGTATTTTTTGTTAAAATTTTGCCTTATAATACAACTCTAAATTGGGAAGTCCCAATCCACCTTCTCGGGTAGACCGATACATTGTCTTCTTAATGATTCTAGGTTTGATTTTACCCCAAATGTATTTATTTATCAATGTTTGTAGTGCATTGCAGAATGAGGTAGTCAATGCGATGGGCACCGTTTGGAATATATAGAGAATTCTGGGCAATACAGTCATTTTTACCGCCTGAATGCGTCCCCACCATGAAATTGATTTATCCCCCATCTATTTAGCTCCTTCTCCAATTCTCTGTAAAGGGTCTGATAATTCCATTCAAACAGGATAGAGGGCCTAGGGGATAGGTATATCCCCAGATATTTAATGGCTTTTTTGGGGGGGGCTAAATGGACACTTCTTTAATATTTCTAAATATTCCGCAGCTGGCATAGTGATATTTAAAATCTCCGACTTTTGATCATTTATTAAAAAATTAGAGAAAGATCCAAACTCTCTAAACTCCCTTAACACTTCCGATATTGATTCTGTAGGGTTAGTCAGGGTAAGTAACACGTCATCCGCGTAAAGTGATAACTTATAATTATCTTGCCCTATCTTAATACCCGAAATCTGTTTATTTTGTCTGATTTTGTGGGCCAGTATTTCCATGCTCAACACAAATAGCAGGGGGGACAGGGGACATCCCTGCCGGGTGCCATTTTGTATAGAAAACGCGTCCGATAGTATATTATTAGCTTTTACTTTAGCTGATGGACTTTGGTATAAGCTGAAAATTCTCTTTAAAATAGTTTCTCCGAATCCCATCTTGCATAAGACCACCTGCAGGAATCTCCAGTCCAGGCGGTCAAAAGCTTTTTCAGCGTCTGCAGAGACAATCACCATACCTATCTTATGAATTTTAGCATAATCAATTAATTGTAGTGTTCTGATGGTATTGTCCCTTGCTTCTCTGCCTGGAACAAATCCGGCTTGATCTAAATGCACTATTTGGGGTAAGATTTTGTTAATGCGCCCTGCTAGGACTTTCGCATATATTTTGAGATCTGTGTTGAGCAGTGAAATGGGCCTATAGCTACCCGGTAAATTAACTGGTTTATTTGGTTTAGGTAGCACGGATATGTGGGCTTCTAAGCACTCTGTCGGGAATCGGCCTAATTTATCTACGTGTTGGAATGCTTTTAGTAATTGTGGGGCTATTAGTGTCTTATACATCTTATAATATTCATTTGAGTATCCATCTGGCCCAGGGCTTTTATTATTAGGTAAAGTTTCGATAGCTGCTATGATCTCTTTCAGCGTAAAGGGAGAGTCTATGCTATCTGCCTCCTGTGCTGAGATTTTGGGGGTATCTACAGTATCTAAGTATTGCAAAAGCGCCTTTGAATTTTTTGCGTCATGTGGTTTTGCAATGTTATATAACTTAGCGTAATAGTCTCCGAACACATTTGCTATTTTTTTTGGGTCCGTTTCCGCCTGCCCTTTATCATTGTCGATTTTAAAAATATGGGACTGGAATGTTTTTTTTTGCTAGGGCTTTTGCTAAACATGTACCTGCTTTATTACTGTTGTGGAAATACATTTTTTTAAGATAAAATGCTTTTTTAATTGTATTTTGTTGCAGAAGCTTTCTGAAGGCTTCTCTAGCACTAGTTACTGACAGGGTAAGATTATCATTCGTAGGGTTAAGTTTATGTTGTTGTTCCAATGATTTTAACTTAGAGAATAGATTTTCGTATTCAATATTATACTGCTTGCGTAGAGTTGCTTTTTGCTTAATGATTTCTCCTCTAATGGTTGCCTTATGGGCCAACCAATTGTTAATCCCGTTCGTATCTGCTGATGTGTTAAATTGGAAGAATTCTTGTATAGTTTCGCCTATGTAGTTTTTAATATTTGGGTTGTGTAGTATAGTAGAGTCTAGGCGCCACATAGGTTGGCGTTTTGGCATCGAAGGCCACAGGAGTTCCAGGGTGATGGAGGCATGGTCTGACCATGAGATTGGCAGGATCTCAGCTTCTGTAGCTAAAGCTATGTTATTATGATCCACCAGCCAATAATCTATCCTAGAATAGGAGTGTCCTGGATGTGAGTAAAAGGTAAAGCTCCGTGCTCTAGGGTGTTTCAGCCTCCAAACGTCTATTAATAACAGGGTGTCGAGTTGTTGTGTGATACGTGATCTATTTTTATGGGTTATTTGGCTTTTACCTGAAGAACTATCTATGTGAGGATTCATTGTGATATTCAAGTCTCCACCTACTATTACCATACCTTTCTTTACTTCCCCTAGTTTGGTTAGTGCTTTATTATAGAAAGGTTGTTGACCCATATTGGGCGCATAAATGTTCATTAACGTTAGCTTGCTATTATATAATGTCCCTATTAATATCAAGAACCTACCTTCCTCATCAGCATATTGTTCTGAAACCTGAAATGGTATATCTCTGCTAATTAGTATACCCACCCCATTTTTTTTTTCATTGGAATTAAATAATTGTTGGGTATATATTTTTGAATATAGGGTAGGCTCCTTGTGTTTGGGAAAATGGGTTTCTTGGAGGAATATTATCGAACCCTGTGATTTTTTAAACCAGGCCAAGGCCATGGACCTCTTATTTGGAGAGTTTAAACCCTTACAATTCTGTGATAACAATTTTATATTATAAGACATTGCATAGATATGTGTTTGGCTTTCTCATTAGCTTTATCTGTACTATAATCAGACGGGCAGCATGACATTCTATCTTATAAGTTAGCGACCAACAATAAGAATGAAACATTAAGAACAGTAAAACAGAAAAAAACAGAAACAACATCGTAATCGCAAAAACAAATAACATGTTCTCACTCTCAAATGCGAGATGCAAATGGTAGGATAGGGGAATCCAAAGACCTAATTAGGTCAAGACACATTTGGGGTTAAGTAGCTTACAAAATGTATTTGTTTATTAGAGCTAATTATTTTTTTTATTTTTTTTTTATATTATTATAATATTTATAATAGATGGCAAATCTGTAATGTTCCAGTGTCTCTAATACTTAGGTATTGAGGTTGAGTCTTTCTAAGTTAAGTGGGCTTCAAGAGGAAAAGAAAAAGTCACAAATCCTCCTCTATGTCCCATGCCATTAGTGTTCAAACAAAAGCGATAGTAAATCTTATTACCTGCATGTAGAAAGTTCTCTTAGATCCAGGAACAGTTCATGGACTACTTTCAAATCTCCCAGATGTCTCTGTGGCATGTTTTGATCTGGAGGGCTCTGTATCAGTCTTCATCTTGTTCTTGAGCAAGTGTTGAGTCACTTGTGGCAGGATCTCTTGTTCTCTTTCGTTGAACCGTTTGCCATCGTGGTCTCTGTTGTAGTGGGTTAATTTCCTTTGGAGCTTTTGTCTCATGCAGAGACGGCAAGGAAGGCTGTGGTATTCCAATTTGGGTGCAGAAGGTTTCCAAGTCCTCCAGGGATTTATATATATACATTCGGTTATTTTTCATCACTTTAATGCTGAATGGAAAGCCCCATCTGTAAGGGATCCCATTGTCCTGAAGGTGCTGTGTCAAGAATCTTGTCTCCTTTCTATTTTGCAACGTGAGTGGGCTTAAGTCGGAGTAGAGCTGCAGTTGATGTCCTTTATAGGTCAATGAGTGTAGCTGTCTTGCTGCTTTCATTATCTTTTCTTTATCTAGATATTTGTGGAACTTTATAATTACATCCCTTGGAGGGTCTGTGTCTTTGGGTTGTGGGCGCAATGCCCTATGGGCTCTATCCAAGGGAATTTCTGTGTATTCTGGTTCCTTTAGTATGGTTTTGAACAAATCCTGGAGGGAGGATTGCAGGTTTTCGGAGACAACTTTTTCTGATAGACCTCTAATCCTTATATTCTGTCTCCTCCCTCTATTGTCCAAGTCCTCCAACTTTTCTTGAAGGAAGGATATTTGCGATTCTTGGGCCAGAAGTTTTCTATTCACTAGATCCATATCTGTGGTTTGAGTCTCAGATTGCTCCTATAGATATTCCACTCTATTCCCCAACTCATTGACCTCTTTCCTTACCTCCACCAGCCCATCTTTAATCATACGGCCCACTTGTTGTATAAAGGATGTAAAGTCTCCCTTTGTAGGAAGGTCTTTCAAATCGGCCCTTGTGAGTGGCGTATCATTTGTCACCTCCTGTTGGTTTTCAGCCTCATCTGGAGTCTGAGATGAATCCTCTCCCTCCATTGTTAGAGCATGTGATGTTTTAAAGAACATATTCATCTTATTAGGAGTGTTTTTCTGAATCTTGTCATTTTTATGTGCTCTTTTTGATGCCATATTTGATATTTCAGAAGGTTTCTAGTGAGCTATATTCCTTCCTGAAACCAGTGATTGTGCGATTCTTATATACAGAATTTGTGTTTAATGTCAGGGATCTCTTAACTCTTTATTATATCTGAGACTTGGAGCTCTGCAGGCTGCAAACTTCCTAGAAGTATCCTTAGCGAGTGTGTCAGACAATTTTGAAGAAGTTATAAAATGGGTACAACACACCCCACTAGCTACCTTTCCACTCTAAATGCAATCATAAACAGCAGACTTTTCCTTTTTATCCCTATTTAGAGTTGCATGTGGGTTTAAGGTAAATATTCTTCTCTTAGTAAGTGTGTATTAAAGACAGTTCTCAGTGTCTTGTATCCTGTTGACGGCACTTTTAGCTTTTTGGTGATTAAGAGTGTAAAGGCCTAACATCAAGCCTTCAGCTGCATCACAGTGCCGCCTCTGCCAAACCCCACATAGCCCTTCAGTGCTGCAAAGTGGAGCTCAGTGGAAACACAGCCAGTGTAAAGCAAAATTATATCTATTCCAGTAGATCCTATGTGTGGCCGTGTATTTAATGTTCCGGTAAGTGGCAATATAAATTTGCACAGTCCCTTATTATTATATTATGTTATGCTGAGACGCTCACCTTACAGTGCGGGTTAGTGCTGTAATGGCCGCTCCTTAAAGTGACGTTTTCACGCTCACTCCGCTTTAGCGCCTGCACAATCTCCCGGTCAGTGCTGTCATCTCCAAGAGAGCGTTGTCAGAACCGGGTGTCAGAGCTGAATCCTTGCGTAAGGTCTTGATGTTTTGAGAAGTTTTACTTCTGTGCGGCCATGGTCCCCCGCTGTGTTTGGCGGTATTATCTTTGTGTGCGGTATAGCTGAGACACTCACTTTCTCTCTGACTTCTTATTTTAAACACTGTAGTTTAGTTTGCTGCTCCAGTATTCTTATGCAGATCCAACTTGAATATATAAGGTTTTAGCCCCCATTTGTGTCTTTATGATTACAGAGCTTCACTTATCTGCGGCCATTTCAGTCCATGGTCGGCTCCGCCCCCCTATCCTGATTATTATATTATTATAGTGAGTATGTTGTTTATTATGATGTAATCTCTCTTTCGTATTTCCTCTATCAGGTGTATCCTTATGTGATGGTCCTCTCTTATGTTGTTGATGATAATCCCTTTTGTAATTATTGGATTTTTCATTAAGCTGATAAGGAGCCTGTGCTATTAGAGGCTCAGAAATCCTAATGGGATTATTATTGTTATTATTGTTAGACTTATTTTGATATATACCATTAGAGGGGTATACTCTACCTAAGTGTGTATTCCTGGCAGTCTTATGATAAGTGTATACCTTATTCTCTTTAAAATCTTTTATATCCCTCACAAGTTTCTGTTGTTTTTTGTTAACCAGCTCTTTGTCCAGGGCTTCAATTCTACTCTGGATATTTTTATTCCTAGTGACCCACTTTTCATCAGTCTTGAAAGGCTGTATTTTGCTGATGGTATCATCTATTTCAACTTTAGTTTTTTCCAGTCTATTTTCCCTATATTTTATAAGTATTTTTATCATTTTTAAGGAACAGTCATGTAACGCAGTTTCCCATTCTGTAGAATACTCTACATCTTCAAGATCAAAAGCTGTTTTTTTAAATAACCTTAGACCCCTAGGTACCACATTGAACAACAATGCATATAATCTGAGATTCACTAAACAAACTTCACAGGTATCTATAGAATTCCTAGATCTGGTATTATTCAGTAGTGAGAATCATAATAAGGAGAAAACTATTTGTGTTAAGAATTATAGAAAACCAACAGAGAGGAATGGGTATATTGAGGCAACTAGTGCATATAACCCTAATGTACCCTACAGCCAATTTTTACGGATCAGGAGAAATTGTACCCACTTACATAATTATGAGGAGGAAGCTGACATTCTAGAGAACAAATTTAGAGCCAAAGGATATGATATGAACTTAATTAAGGAAGCTAGAGAAAAAGCAACTATATGGGATAGAAAATAACTTATCTCTCCAAATAAGGTGGGGTTAGCAAACAAAAATAAAACCAATAGTAATGACTGTTTCAGATTTATGACCACATTCAATGGAGGGGCAGGGGCGATTAAAAGTATTATAAATAAGCATTGGCCAATTCTAAAGGCAGACCCTATATTTGGACCACACATACAAGAAAAAGCAAATATAACATTTAGGAAAGGTATGAGTCTAAAGAATGTTCTTGCTCCCAGTAAATTAAGAGGTATAAAAGAGAACACAAATGAATCTAAAAATACTTGGCTTAACATTTGGAAAGGAACTATGAGTTGCTCCAAGTCCAGATGTTCTATGTGCCCCCATATTAATAAATCAAAATCCTTCAGCAACTCAAGCGGAACTGAAACTTTTGAAATAGATTTTAAAAGTAACTGTGAATTCACTTATGTGGTTTATCTCTTACAGTGTGGGTGTGGCCTAATGTATGTAGGCCGTACCAAGCGCCACATCAAACGTAGGGTATATGAACATAAAAGAAAAATCACCAAAACACAATGTGGCAAAGCATTTTTCTGATTTTCATAATAGTAACCCCGCTTCTTTAAAAGTACAGGTAATCGGGTGGATTTTGCCACTCAAACATAACAGACTACTGGAATTACGCAAGTTAGAAACATATTGGATATATAAATTGAAGACTCTATATCCCGCAGGTCTCAACATTGACATAGATGTGGCTGCCTATATGTAAGTGAGAATAGTAAAGCACCAATATATATGTATATATGTAAAAGAATCAATGGAGAATTTTAAAGATAATAATCTAATGACAAAGGATATATGAGTTTAATTATAGGTCCTTGAGATCCCATAGATTCTGTTTTATGTATTTTTATTATATATATTTTATAATTTTTATATTTGTGATGTATTTCATATTTTACATATATTAATTTCTCATTGCCTCTGAATGATTTTAAGAATATTTTTAAGTCATGAATTAAGTATAGTTTTTAAATATTTATATATACATATATTTTGTGGAAACATTTAGTAATGTTTTTAGGCATAGTCTAGGTATTTATAGTTAGTGTGGAAAATTTTCTAAATGAGGTCCCTTTAAATTTTAAAGGTTTAACAAACTATCTTAAGGATCTATCAAAGTGTGAAATTCGTTAGAAAGTTAGGTGAAAATGAATTAATATAAGGCCTTTTAATAAGTAGTTAGGAAGTATGTGCAAATCATCTGAGCTGATTTGACAAGATTCAAATGGTATCATTTTTTTCAATGGGTGTTTATATATATATGAAAAGAACAAAGTATTGATGAAATATCAGCCACTTAAATGTTTATTGTTTTTATATGTTAATGCTGTTTTTATCCTTTTTCTGTAAATCCCCTTACAAACTATTATATGTAAAAATCGTTAGATTAGATATAACTGTTATTAATATGTCTACAAGGCAATTCTATTGTTGCGGTGTACAAGCCGTTTTTTTAACCAATCCCATGAGGACTAGAGGACCAGACCCCTAAAAGGGGTGTATCTAGCAACATACATATGGGTATAAAGTTGTGAGACTCACAACAGTGTACTGAGGGGTGTGATCAACCTGCGCTGGGAAAGTTACCAATAAACCACTGGGTAAATGGAGTATCCTCAAACTCCACAGAGAAAAATACAATCATACAATAGTAATAAGGATATTACTATAATAACCCTTGGCGCTAACGTGTAGCTAAAATTGGTAATGCAAAGGTTCTAATTATTGTATACTATAAACAATAAATTACCTTAGTACGATGGAAATGATAATTCCTTACAAATATGTGAAAACTGGGTAGTTGATTAAGGGATGTGCTTAAGGATGAACCAGAGTAATGGTGCAAGTAAAAAATAAACAAATTTTATTACAATCTTAATCGTGCACAGAAATACTTTTAAAACCAAATTTAAAAAACACTCTGATCAGGCGTTTGACAATGTAGTATCAATAAAATCCCTAAAAACCTCAAAATAAAATTGCATAAATAAAATAACAATAAAACAACAATGAGACAATCACTATCACAAATGGTTAATTCGAGATAGAGAACAAAGATCCCATTGGAGACCAAGGAAGATCCACGTCAGCTGGAAGTTAGTGATATTTTAACCGGAGCTGTAACGAGATGAGATCCAAATGAACAGACAGGAAGAGAGCCAAAATTTAAGGTGTTCACTTATTACTTACACCGAAAATGCTCTATGAAGTCCCAGCTGTCTCTCTATAGCGGTCCTGGATTAGATCACTGCTGGATGGATCCCCGAAATGAAGGAAACCTCTTGTCTTTTATAATCCGTATCAGCACTCACGCCAGATAGACCAAACTGTGCTCTGGGTCTCTGTGCAGTCTCGGCGCTGGTAATTAGTTCCAGTCACCTGTGTGTTAGAAAAGTGGGCGGAGCAACGCGTTTCAGCCCGGTCTGGGCCTTTGTCAAGCTCCTGATAGATGGGAGGTCAGGTCTTTTATACCGTCACCCCTGCATATGATTGGTTAGGCATTAATTCAAAACAAAGAGAACTGCGATACAGATACAAAATGATATATTTTTTCTATTGTTACTTTCTGCTCTTATTCATAATACATTTAAAGATGCACAATTTGCCCTTCAAATTTCAGCTTATTTGATGATCAATTTTAGATTCTTTTAAGATTAACAATCATTTTTATTTATAATGGATTCGTAGAGACATACAGAAAGGGGAAATTTATTTTCATTTTTCACTTGCACCCCCTATATTATCCCGTCCAAAGCACATCCCGCAGGGAAAAACAGGTTTTTTAAAAGTTTTTTAAAAAACAACTCTCTATGTCAATTATATTGTCCCAGTATCAATTTATATTGTTTAAGTATAATCTAATAGAGAACCATACAGTAATCTAAACGGATATATTCAACAAATATAATTTTAAGTCCGCAATATAAATAAAAAAGTTAAGATAATTTACAAAACAAGCAAAACTAAAGGGAAAGGAACAAATAGGATTTATTCTCTAAGGAAACACCCTATATCGAAATCTAAGTTTAGGCCGTTCGGTTTAAGCGATTTTAGATCAAAAATCCATTTGGTCTCTTTTTTAAGTAATTCTGACTGTGCATTTCCCCCTCTCCAGTTCTTTTTCAACTTGTCTATACCCATATATGAAAAACACTTCATATCTCCCCCATTGCAGGTAATGAAGTGTTTTGGTATAGGGAGATCTTTGTTCCTATCTAAATCGTGATTTTCAATCGACCAGATATGTTCACGAATTCGGTCTCGTAGGGGTCTTTCTGATTCCCCTATATATTGCTTGCCACATTTACACTGTATTAGATAGATAACCGATTTGTCTGAGCACCTTATGGTGTCTCTAATTTTATAGGATTTTCCTGTGACAGTTGATTTGAATTCCTTTTCCTTTTTGGAGTGTTTACACGCCTTACAGGTTAGGCATGGAAAAAAACCTTCTAAGGTGTTACCTTTTAAATCCATTTGTTTTTCTTTATTCATAATCTTATGTCTATTTTTATTTTTATTTTCAGTTGGTGCTAGAATGGACTTTAGGTTTCGAGCCTTCTTATAAATAATTTGTGGTTTTTTAGGGAGTAGAGAGCCTATGAGCTCATCGTTCTTTAGTATTCCCCAATGTTTTTTTAGTATTTTTTCTATCAGAAATTTATTATTACTATAATTTGTGATAAATGGAATAAATAAGTTATCCTCTGCAGCTTGTTGAATTCTTTTAGGGTTTTTTTTATTTTTAAATCCATTTTTATTTACCAAATCACATCTATTTACTTGTCTTATTTCTTGTCTTATTTCCTCTATCTTTTTATCATTATAGCCCCTATCTACAAATTTCTGTTTTAATTTTTCAGACTGACTGTCAAAATCGGTTATATTTGTACAATTTTTCTTTATACGTAGGAACTGTCCTTTGGGAATATTGTCAATCCATCTTGGATGGTGACAGCTCGTGTGGTGGATATAGCTATTTGCATCCACATTTTTAAAATGTGTTTTTGAATGTATTTGATTGTTCACAGGGAATAGTTCTAGATCTAAGAAATTCACACTTTTTTTGCTTTTTTCACAAGTAAAACGGAGATTCATCTCATTATTATTCATACTTTCAATAAACTCATTTAACCTAACTTCATCACCCCTCCAAATAATAAGGATGTCATCTATATAACGCTTGTAAGACACCAGGTTTGCTCCAAAGTTGGTATTGCTGAGAAAAAAATGTTCCCAAAAACCCATAAATAAATTTGCATAACTTGGAGCAAACCTGGTGCCCATTGCTGTTCCTCTTTCTTGATTAAAAAACTGAGAGTCATAACTGAAAAAATTATGTGTTAAAATGAATTTGATAGATTTTTTGAACCAATCCCATGAGGACTAGAGGACCAGACCCCTAAAAAGGGCGTATCTAGCAATATACATACAGGTATAAAGTTGTGAGACTCACAACAGCCCGACATTCGTTTGTGGTTCACGTTCCCTTGAAAAAGCCCGGCGAGTACCGGGGGAAACGTGTTGGGGTATCGTATCTTGGTCCTGATCTCCGGGGAAGTGAGCGGAACAGCTGAGGGCGGGCAATCCAGAAATCCCAGTCGCAAGGTCCTATCCTGTTAAACTGAGATCTTCCAGCTGTTAGCTGCATTCGTACCGGTTGCTGTATATGGACACAGAGTCATTTTATCCTGCATTGTATAAATAAAGGCATTTTTATTTTCTAACTCTGGTGAGTAGATCTTTATTGCGCTACATATGGTGTTTGAAAAATTACACTTGAATCCCTATCTTTGCGCTTTTGTCTTTTTTGGGTATATAAGGTTTATTTTTATTTTACAGGTATATTTGTCTTTATTTTAGCTAGGTAGCTATTAAATGGTTAATAACTATTTAATAACTATTGTACCTAGTTAAAATAAATACAAATGTGCCTGTAAAATAAAAAATAAACCCTAAGCTAGCTACAATGTAACTATTAGTTATATTGTAGCTAGCTTAGGATTTATTTTATAGGTAAGTATTTAGTTTTAAATAGGAATAATTTAGGTAATTAAAGTTATTTTATTTTGATTATTTTAAATTATATTTAAGTTAGGGTTTTTTTATGCTCATATATGTAAACCTACACATGTGGAAAGGCTATGAATTCCGTAGTTATTAAAATGCAGTTAATTGCAGTGATATAATGCACAATGTTTAGCTAATCATGTTAAAATTACAATAGCAGTTTGGGAAAATATATAAATAAAAAACTGAATACTTTTGCACTACTTTTTTTGCAATCTCTTGGTGATATTTTTTAGATAATCTAGTGTGTTTATTTTAAAGAAATTCATGTTTTTATATTATTATAAGTGTAATTATACTCTGTGTGACAAATAATTTCCCCTCTGTTGTTTAGCTATACAAGTTGTTAATAAACTCTGTTTTCCGAAAGCAAATATGCTACATAGCCATTCAACAGATATTGTAGTATTCTACATGTATTTCATATTAACCTTGAGTACTTTTATTTAAACAGTTTTAAATTCCTTTATTATTTTCAGACAAAATGATAAAAATGATTAGCACACTAACCAATTGTACTGAAATTGCCAGTTATTTTAATAATATTTTGTCTGAACTATCAAGAATGATATATTTTCTGAAGTCTAAATTGGCTTGAATCTGTTAATCATGTTTTATCATTTAAGTTTAGTTGTCAAAAGAAAAAAATATATATTTAAATCCTTATATGCTGTTAAAATGACGTGGTCTTTTGTCAACAGAAATTTAAGAAACCCTATTTACTCTTTACTAGACTAATATGATTATTTGGCATTCTTTCTTAAAGGGACATTCTACAGCAGAATTGTTATTGTTTAAAAAATAGATAATCCCTTTATTACCCTATCCCCAGTTTTGCATAACCAACACAGTTATATTAATACAATTTGTACCTCTGTGATTACCTTGTATCTAAGCCTCTGCAGACTGCCCCCTTATTTCAGTTCTTTTGACAGACTTGCATTTTAGCCAATCAGTGCTGACTACTAGGTAACTCCACGTGCATGAGCACAATATTATTTATATGGCACACATGAACTAACGCCCTCTAGTTGAGAAAAACTGTCAAAATGCATTCAGATAAGAGGCGTCCTTCAAGGGCTAAGAAATTAGCATGTAAGCCTACCTAGGTTTAGCCTTTAACTTAGAATACTAAAAGAACAAAGCAAAATTTATGATAAAAGTAAAGTAAAATGGAAAGTTGTTTAAAATTACATGCCCTATCTGAATCATGAAAGTTTATTTTTGACTAGACTGTCCCTTTAAAGGCTCTGGGTCTTGAAAAAGTCCCAATAGGAGGGACGAAACGCGTAGACGGAGGAGCAGCTTGACGTTTGTAAAGACACTCACTTCTGTCACTTGCAGCCGCATTGGAACTTAAATGAAACTGGGAGGAAAAGTCTGCTAGTAAGGAACAATTGATGCAGCATATGGACATTGCTTCCAGCCGATGAACATTCCATAAGTTGATTCCCTTGGGCTGACGTGTCCAATTGGTTTTAAAAAGGCTTCATTTTTTTAAACTTCTTGTAAGTGCAACATATTATGTGCTCTGAATAAATTGTTATTTGATTCACCTTGAGTCGTGGATGCGCTCTGTGCTTTTTTCGTTCCAGTGTTGATAATAGAAGTATATTACAAAGTTGTTTAAATGTGCATGCTCTATCTGAATCGTGAAATAAAACATTTACACCTAGATTTAGAGTTTTGTCGGTAAAGACCCCGCGTAGCTAACGCTGCTTTTTTTTCACAGCGCACCCTTTAAACAATGCTGGTATTTAGAGTTGTCTGAGTGGCTGCGTTATGTTCAGAAAAGTGAGCGTTGAGCATAATTTAACGCCACTTCAACCCTCAATACCAGCGTTGCTTATGGTAGTGTTAAGCTGGCAAAACGTGCTCGTTCATGATTTCCCCATAGGAAACAATGGGGCAGTTTGGGCTGAAAAAAAACCTAACACCTGCAAAAAAGCAGCGTTCAGCTCCTAACGCAGAAAACACTTGGGGAAACACTTTCTAAGTCTGCACCTAACACCCTAACATGAACCCCGAGTCTAAACACCCCTAACCTTACACTTATTAACCCCTAATCTGCAACCCCCGATATAGATGACACCTGCATTATATTATTAACCCCTAATCTGCCGCTCCGGAAACCCCCACAACCTACATTATCCCTATGAACCCCTAATCTGCTGCCCCTAACATCGCCAACACCTATATATTTATTACCCCCTAATCTGCACCCCCCCAATGTCACTGCAACCTAACTACAAGTATTAACCCCTAATCTGCTGACCGGACCTCGCCGCCACTATAATAAATGTATTAACCCCTAAACCGCCATACTCCCGCCTCGCAAACACTAGAATAAATTGTATTAACCCCTAATCTGCCCTCCCTAACATCGCTGCCACCTACCTACAATTATTAACCCCTAATCTCCCGCCCGCAACGTAGCCGATACTATAATAAATGTATTAACTCCTAAACCTAAGTCTAACCCTAACCCTAACACCCCCCTAACGTAAATATAATTTAAATTAAATTAAACGAAATAATATTCCTCTAATTAAATAAATTAATCCTATTTAAAACTAAATACTTACCTAGAAAATAAACCCTAATATAGCTACAATATAACTAATAATTACATTGTATCTATTTTAGGATTTATATTTATTTTACAGGCAACTTTGTATTTATTTTAACTAGGTACAATAGCTATAAATAGTTCATAACTATTTAATTGCTACCTAGTTAAAATAAGTACAAAATTACATGTAAAATAAATCCTAACCTAAGTTACAATTAAACCTAACACTACACTATCATTAAATTAATTAAATAAATTACCTACAATTAGCTAAACTAAAATACAATTAAATAAACTAATCTATAATACAAAAAAACCCCACTAAATTACAAAAAATAAAAAATATTACAAGAATTTTAATCTAATTACACCTAATCTAAGCCCCCTAATAAAATAAAAAAGCCCCCCAAAATATTAAAATTCCTTACCCTATTCTAAATTACAAAAGTAATCATCTCTTTTACCAGCCCTTAAAAGTGCTTTTTGCGGGGCATTGCCCCAAAGTAATCAGCTCTTTTATTATTATTATTATTATTATTATTATTATTATTATCATTTATTTGTATAGCGCCGCCAAATTCCGTAGCGCTGGTATTTTCTTTTACCTGTAAAAGAAAATACAATACCCCCCCCCCCAACATTACAACCCACCACCCACATACCCCTATTCTAACCCACCCAAACCCCCCTTAAAAAAACCTATCACTAACCCCCTGAAGATCTCCCTACCTTGAGTCGTCTTCACTCAGCCGAGCCGAAGATAGAAGATGCCGCTTGGAAGAAGACATCGCCCGGATGGAGGACCTCTTCTTTGCCGCTTGGACGAAGACATCGCCCGGATGGAGGAAATCTTCTTTGCCGCTTGGATCAAGACTTCGCCCGGATGGAGGACCACATTGCCCGGATTGGATGAAGACTTCGGCTCAGCTGAGTGAAGACGACTCAAGGTAGGGAGATCTTCAGGGGGTTAGTGATAGTTTTTTTAAGGGGGTTTGGGTGGGTTAGAATAGGGGTATGTGGGTGGTGGGTTGTAATGTTGGGGGGGGGTATTGTATTTTCTTTTACAGGTAAAAGAGCTGATTACTTTGGGCAATGCCCCGCAAAAGCCCTTTTAAGGGCTGGTAAAATAACTGATTACTTTTGTAATTTAGAATAGGGTAGGGAATTTTATTATTTTGGGGGGCTTTTTTATTTTATAAGGGGGCTTAGATTAGGTGTAATTAGATTAAAATTCTTGTAATTTTTTTTTATTTTTTGTAATTTAGTGTTTTGTTTGTTTTTTATTATAGATTAGTTGATTTAATTGTATTTTAGTTTAGCTAATTGTAGGTAATTTATTTTATTAATTTAATGATAGTGTAGTGTTAGGTTTAATTGTAACTTAGGTTAGGATTTATTTTACATGTAATTTTGAAATTATTTTAACTAGGTAGCTATTAAATAGTTATTAACTATTTAATTGCTATTGTACCTAGTTAAAATAAATACAAAGTTGCCTGTAAAATAAATATAAATCCTAAAATAGATACAATTTAATTATTATTTATATTGTAGCTATATTAGGGTTTATTATCTCGGTAAGTATTTAGTTTTCAATAGGATTAATTTATTTAATTATAGGAATATTATTTAGTTTAATTTAAATTATATTTAAGTTAGGGGGCTGTTAGGGTTAGGGTTAGACTTAGGTTTAGGGGTTAATAACTTTATTATAGTAGCTGCAACGTTGCGGGCGGGAGATTAAGGGTTAATAATTGTAGGTAGGTGGCGGCGATGTTAGGGAGGGCAGATTAGGGGTTAATACAATTTATTCTAGTGTTTGTGAGGCGGGAGTACAGCGGTTTAGGGGTTAATACATTTATTATAGTGGCGGCGAGGTCCGGTCAGCGGATTAGGGATTAATAAGTGTAGTTAGGTAGCGGCGACGTTGGGGGGGGCAGATTAGGGTTTAATTAATATAATATAGGTGTCGGCGATGTTAGGGGCAGCAGATTAGGGGTTCATAGGGATAATGTAAGTGGCGGCGGTGTCCGGTCGGCAGATTAGGGGTTAAAAATTTTTATTATAGTGTTTGCGATGTGGGGGGCCTCGGTTTAGGGGTTCATAGGTAGTTTATGGGTGTTAGTGTACATTGTAGCACAGTAGTTAAGAGCTTTATATTCCCGCGTTAGCCCATAAAGCTCTTAACTACTGACTTTTTTTGTCGGTAGGAGTCTTGTCGGTAGAGGCTCTACCGCTCACTTGTTCCAAGACTCCAAATACCAGCATTAGGCAGATCCCATAGAAAAGATAGGATACGCAATTGACGTAAGGGGATCTGCTGTAGCCTGGAGTCGCAGTAAGGAAGTGAGCGGTAGACCCTTTCCTGCCTGACTCTAAATACCAGCGGGCGGTAAAAAGCAGCGTTAGGAACCCTTAACGCTGCTTTTGACGGCAGAACTCTAAATCTAGGCGTTAGTTTTCATGTCCCTTTAAGATTTTGCTGCTCTTGTGACCTTTTATTAATAGTTAACAATACATAAATACATAGAATAATAATAAATACAATTTAAATAAATAATAAAGCTTATTTTAAAGTAACACAGTGTATTGAGATGGGATTTAAAGGGACAGTCAAGTCCAAAAAAACTTTTATCAACAATTTTGCTTTGTTCTCTTGGTATTCTAGTTGAAAGCAAACCTAGGGAGGCACATATGATAATTTCTAAGCCCTTGAAGGCCGCCTCTATTTTATTTACTTTTCACAGCAGGGGAGAGCAAGCTCATGTAGGCCATATAGATAGCATTGTGATCACGCCCGTGGCTAGTGGCAGACACTGCACTAATTGGCTAAAATGCAACTATATGCAAAATAACTAAAAGTCATGTGATTAGGGGCGGTCAGAAGATGCTTAGATACAAGTTAGTCACAGAAGTAAAAAGTGTATTAATATAACAGTGTTGGTTTTGCAAAAAACTGGGGAATGGGTAATAAAGGGATTATCTATCTTTTTAAACAACAAAAATTCTGGTGTTGACTGTCCCTTTAATAGAATAAATTTACTTCTATTTTTTAATAATCCAAACCTATGTGGTTTCTTTAAAAAAAGATATTGCAATCCTTTAGAAAACCTTATCAAATGATTTATTAACACAAATGTCCATAAACCTTAATGATTTTTCTGTTGAAAATCATTAGATATGTTTTTCTAAAGGATTGTGATCGACTCATCTATACTCTAATCGCGTTTGGAATGCGTCTGTCGCCAGTTGCCCTCGCATCCTCAAAGGAATGTTGGTTGCGCAAGGCAGCCAAAATAATGTTGGTTATAAGCGCAGCCAAAAGAATCCACCTGGATGCATCGACACACAACCGCCTGCATAAAATAACGAAAAAACACTTAAAGGGACAGTATACAATCATTTTCATATAACTGCATGTAATAGACACTACTATAAAGAGTAAGATGCACAGATACTGATATAAAAATCCAATATAAAACTGTTTAAAAACTTACTTAGAAGCTTTCAGTTTAGCTCTGTTGAAAAGGTAGCTGGAAAGCCCACTGCTAGTGGGAAATAAGACACTCCCCCCCTCCAGCTCCCCCTTCTTTTACATATGAAAAGACCCTTTACACAAACATGAGCTAGCTGGATTAGGTAGCTGACGGTATTCACATAAAACTTTGGGGCTTGGTTAGGAGTCTGAAAATCATAGCAATGTTATTTAAAATAAGCAAAACTATACATTTTTTTGAAAAAAAAACTTTATGGGCTATATAAATAGATCATCTCCAAAACATTTATGCAAAGAAAAAATGAGTGTTTAATGTCCATTTAACCGCCCGCACGAAAAAAAATAAACCTAACCTCCCGCACAAAGTATTACCAAACACCTAAACCGACAACCCCCCACATCGCAAAATAATAAAGTAATTCACCCCTAATCCGCAGATTAAACAACGCAAATAACATAATTAAAATATTAACCCCTAAACCGCCAACCCTCCCACTTTGCAATAAACCTAATTAACCTATTAACCCCTAAACCACCAACCCCCACATCACAATAAACCTAATTAATCTATTAACCCCTAAACCACCAAACCCCCACATCGCAATAAACCTAATTAATCTATTATCTCCTAAACCACCAACCCCCACAACGCAAATAACTAATGTAATTACTAAACATCCTAATCTAACACCCCCTAAATTAACCCCAATACAAAGTTACAATTAAAATAAAAAAAACTAACATTACTTTAAAAATAAAACCTAACATTTTAATTACAAAAAAAATTATCTAAAATTACAAAAAATAAACAAAATAATCAAAAATTAAAAAATTAAATCTAATCCCTATGAAAATAAAAATGCCTCCTCGAAATAAAAACACCCCATAATCTAAACTAAACTACCAATAGCCCCTAAAATGGCCTTTTGTAGGGCATTGCCCAAAGTTAAACAGCTTTTTTACATTTAAAAAATACTAAGTCCCCCCTAAAAGTAAAAATCTCCACCCACCAAACCCCCCAAAATAAAAAAACCTAACACTAAAAAAAACCTAAACTACCTATTACCCCTAAAGGGGCATTTGTATGGGCATTGCCCTTAAAAGGGCATTCAGCTCTTTTACTGCTCTTAAAAGGGTAATCAGCTCTTTTACAGCCCAAACAACCATAATCTAAAAATAAAAAGCCACTCCAAAAAATAAAAAAGCCTAAAACTAAGCCCCAAATAGGTACTCACCGTTCCTGAAGTCCGGTGGAGAAAGTCTTCTTCCAGGTGGCGCCATCATCTTCTATCTTCATCCGGAGTGAAGGCAACGCAAAGGTGTGAAGCTGGCTTCCCCGATGCGCGGATCCTCAGTGGTGGTCCTCAGCGGTGGTTCTCAGCGACGGTCCTTAGTGGTGGTCTTCCACGGTGGCGCTCCTCAGCAGCGTGGAGGCTCCTCTTCATGCAATCGTCTATCGCACACTGAAGATTGAATGCAAGGTACCCCATATTTATTGGGGTACCTTGAATTCCTATTGGCTGAAATTTTGAAATCAGCCAATAGGATGAGAGCTACTGAAATCTTATTGGCTGATTTGAACATTTCAGCCAATAGGAATGCAAGGTACCCCAAATTGAATGCGGTACTTTTCATTAAATTTTTATCGTTCGCCGGAGATCGGATCAATAGGAGCCTCCACACCTCTGAGGATTGCCACTGCTGAAGACTGCTGCTCCGGATCCGAGCATCGGGAAAGACCACTCCGCACCTTACACTCCGCGCCACCTTCACTCCGGGTGAAGAAAGAAGATGATGTAGCCGCCTGGAAGAAGACCAGGGGTGGAACTACAAGGTGCGCAGAGGTCGCAATTGCGACCGGGCCCCCAAGGGGGGGGGGGCAGCTTAAAAAAAAAAAATTCCAATAAAAAATGTTGACCTGCCATTGCCTGCACTGATATCATGTGAGTGTGACGTGATGCTTCACTAGTGTCTCTGACTACAGGGGTTAGTGTTTATGTTTTACCCATTGGTGTTTATGTGTGTGTGTTTGTATGTATGTGACTTTGTGTGTATTTATGCATGATTTATGCATGTATGTGTGTGTATGTTTGTGTAACCAGCCAATTACAGACCTTGTTACTACAGCATGGGGGGCGGGGGGTAAATAGTGTAGCTATACAGTACCACTATATACAGTATGGAGGGCTGGACTATGTCACAGACTACTGTGGTCACTTTATAAAGTACTGGGGCAGGTAGGGTCAGGCCAGCCATCTCACCGGCAGATTACAGACTGCGTCACTGACTCACTATATACAGTACTGGTGGGTTAAACAGTGTCACTATATACAGCAATAGGGGGTCAGACCATCTCACAGACTGTGGGCACAGGGTACCTCTTTTTGCAGACGTAATTAGATTCACATTTTTTTCTGTGTTAAATAGAAAGAAAAAAAAGATATGTATCAAATTCTCATTTTTTGGGGGGCCTTCTTAGATTCTTGCACCTGGGCCCTGTGGTTTCTAGTTATGCCTCTGTATTTGTGGCTTAGTCTTAGGCTTTTTTATTTTTTGGAGTGGCTTTTTGGGCTGTAAAAGAGCCGATTGCCTTTTTAAGGGCAGTAAAAGAGCTGAATTACATTTTAAGGGCAGTGCCCATACAAATGCCCCTTTAGGGGCAATGGGTAGCTTAGGTTTGTTTACACTTAGTTTTTTTTATTTTGGGGGGGTTGGTTGGGTGGGGGGTTTTACTGTTATGGGGTAATTGGTAATTTTTTTAAGTAAAAGAGCTGTTTAACTTAGGGTAATGCCCTACATAAGGCCCTTTTAAGGGAAATTGGTAGTTTAGTATTAGATTGGGGGGGGGTTTATTTTGGGGAGGATTTTTTATTTTTATAGGGGTATTAGTTTAGGATTAATTTTTTTTATTTTGGATAGCTTTGTTTATTTTTTTCTGTAATTTTACATTTTTTATTTTTTGTAACATTAGCTTGGGGGTTTGTATTTTTAAAAAAATAGACAGCCCTCTGGCTTATCGCCTAGTAAATCCATAAAAGTGAAGTAAGGTCATAATATTGTTTAACCCTTCAATCCATAAGGAACATGTTTTGAAGACTAAAGACTAAAATACAGCCTCAGAAATAGTTATTTGTCTTTTTAAAAATATATATCACATGTATACTTTATTTTTTAATTTTTAAATAATTAAAAATATATTTATGGGGGGCGGAGCCTGGCCACGAATGCTGATGGCTGCACACTGAAAGTGCTCTGATACCCATGCACTCTCAGCATAAGGCTAAACATAGCAAATAGCTTTAATTCGCATATAAATGAGATCCTCTAACTCAGAACATAAGACTGCTTCGATATTAAAACTTTTTTTTGGCGTGACCGCTGGATGGGAAGCGAGGTGCAAAGTGAGGCCTACAATAAAGGGAAGTCGGAGCACCGGTCTTGATAACCTTGCGCACCAGATATAGCATAGCGCAATACAATTAAGAGCCCTGACCGCAACGGACATACCGGACTGCTGGGAGGTTCTTAGTGCCCCCTGACCCACAGGCTGATTGCGGAGGCTCTCATCGGAGAACGAACAGAGGTAACTACTGAGACCTACACGCTGACGGGACCCGCCACTGCAGCTCGCTGATAAGGACAGGTCAAATCCAGGCTTAGGTCATCACGAGAGGAGACGACCCGCTTACAGAGTGTGACACGGACCTGATGGACGGTGAGTCGCATCTTTTAGCGCTAATCACACCGGGGCCTTGCATCTCAAAAGCTTGGCGATATTAACATTACGACACAGAGATAAGGGTCTGGAGGGAAAATATAACAAAAGACACTCATACATATTAGGCTAAATAAGGCCATTGAGGCATCACAGAGTTAACCTGGTGAACGAGAAATATCAGGAACATACAGGCCTTTATTTGAGCACATCACGCTCTTGTTTTTACTTGTATGTTACATCTAGGCCTTTCTTCCTGTTGCAATCCTCACAACTGTTTACCGAACTGGCAATACCCAGGGCTATTAGCAAAGCACAACCCTTGAGCTGGGAAAATATGTCAACTAAAAGAGGCCCCAAACCACAGAAAGCCTTACAATCGGCAAGCATGGAAAACTATTTAATATCAACAGACTCAGGGCAGGGTTCACAAAAAGATCCTCCAGACCTGCCTAACACACAAGAAACTGTCCACCATTCTAGCTGTGACCCTAGACAATCTGGATATGTCACGAAAGAAGATATCAGACACCTGTCTTCTAAAAATGACATAAAAGCAGCTATCCTAGAAATGAGAAACATGTTTGGGGAGCTCAAAAAAGATATTGCCAATATAGACCATAGGGTCACATTAGTAGAGGAATCGCAAGAAGCACTGCGCTCAGACGTGCAACAAAACTCCAGTTGTGTGCAATCACAGGAAGCAACTATCCTCAACTTAAATGAAAGGATTGAAGACCTAGAAAATAGGGGTCGTCGGAACAACCTAAGGATTAGAGGTGTTCCGGAGACTGTGGCCCCAACAGAGATAAACGACTATATACAGAGACTCTGGGGATGATGATATACATGTTGAAAGGGCCCACAGAGCCTTAAGGCCAAAACCACCAGCAAGGGCCCCTCCCAGAGACATTATTGTCAAGCTCTTATCCTACAGGGACAGGGAAGATATACTCCGGCACGCTAGAAACCAACAACCATTAATGCATGAAGGAGTAGAGATTCAAATATACACAGATTTATGCCCTGCTACCCTGCAAAAGCGAAGGGAGATGCGCTTTATTACACTGGGCCTCAAAGATCACAGGATCCCTTATAGATGGGGCTTTCCGACCTGTCTAATAGATGGAACCACGGCCACATACCGTACGATAGCTGATCTTCCAGCCTTCAATCAAGCCCTTGGAACACAAATCAGGCCGCTGGGCCCTGCAGCAGAGCCACTACCTATAAGAGAAAATCGCAGAGCATTGGAGGGCCCTCATGGCAGAGGGCTCCCCTGAGGCCATCGCCTCTTTACAGAGGGGACATACCACCAGCACCTTGACAGAACTGCTGAATCTGCTGAGATCTAAGACTATGCCTTTCTCACATGACAGCTAAGTACTTGAATATATACTGTTTTACTTGCCTATGACTTATGTTCGAGGTCTGTTTTTAAAGGCCTTACGGTTTTAAAGGCCGTTATGGTTGTACCGATATTATACGCCCTATGGAAATAATTACTCTATAGATACATATATTGCCACTGTTAAAACTAAGCTGTCATATGATAATGGAGATTAGGGAATCATAGGGTACACTACAGCTTAATACACCCACACAGCTGCCCCTAGGACTGAGCCTCTTCACGCAGGCATTGCCCGTAAACTTAAAGCAGCATGTTCATACTTGCAAAGTGCCTTCACCCCATAATAGGACATATTGGCCCTTATAGAGATATTATTATATAACCACATGACAGGGTCAGAAAGAGCCCCCATGTTCCACTAGGGTCTCCTTAAATTGAACAAAGGTACAACATAACGCCTATTATCTAACGTACTAAGAAAAGTCACTCTGTGCCGCTAACTGACACTAAGTGCAACCCCATAGAAAAGTGTAGTTCATCCTTGAGTCAGCCACACATACGTAAAATATAAATAAAAATGGATAAATTACTGAGTTAAACAAAGTTAATGATATCAGTTATGTATATTGATTGCTATGTTTGCCTACAATTTATAATGTTAATAAGAATAATTCATTTGCTGAGAGTGTAGGGGTTACTACCCCTGTTGTTTGACTATCCCAACTCTAGTCGGATAGAGTTCGACTCTACAGTCAATCTTTCTACCTTTCTATTTTATTTTTATTTCTCTCCTCTTATGTTTCTTTAACCTATATTATATATCTTCATACATTAGAGAACTCTATTTCTCTTTCTCTTTGCCTGTTTCTCCTCTCCCCTTCTCCTGCTTGTTTTTCGAACAGACCGCATAAGGTCATCTTTATAAGTTAGTTTCTCCTCCTCTTAACTACTTACTCTCTCCACCTTTCCCTTTTCCTTCCCTCTAACCTTCACTTCCACCTAACCCCCCACCCCTTCCCCCCCCCTTTTTTTTTTTTTCTTTCTTTCTTTTTTTTTTTCTGTATAGCTCCCCAACTTATCCCATCCTTTTTCGACCTGAGCGGCTTTAAGCCACCAACTAGCACAATGAAGGGCATGAGGGAACACACCTTAGATTTGGTCACTATAAATGTTAAGGGATTTAATAGCCCTGGGAAAAGGTCGATTGTCACTAGAGACTTACATAGAATGGGGGGTGATGTTGTGTGCCTCCAGGAGACGCACTTCTCTAAATTCAGAGAACCTAAATGGTATAATAAACAATTCCCAATGGCTTATTTTGCCTCCAGCCCCATAAAAAAAAAATGGGGTGGGGATCCTTTTTCGGGCGAGTGTGCCTTTCCGGATGGAGCAGACCATAAGGGACCCAGAGGGCAGGTACTTGATTTTAATTGGCACCTTATATGGCAGATATGTGACACTTGTCAACGCGTACTTCCCGAATACAGCACAAGATACTTTCTTTAGAAAGTTAATGAACGAAATCCTAGAGACCCAAAAGGGAATACTCTTTTTAAGTGGTGATTTTAATGTTTCGTTCTGCCCCATGCTGGACACATCAGATGGACTGTCCAGCGCTAGACACAAGGTGGTCAAACAGATAGCTAGATGTCTAAGAGATCTGGTTCTTCATGATGTCTGGCGCACAATGCATCCAAATACTAAAAACTACTCCTTTTACTCCCACCCCCACGGGAAATACACCAGAATCGATTACATCTTTACAGATTCTGCAGGACTCTCCAGCATCACTGGCAGCAGTGTAGGTCAGATCACCTGGTCTGACCATGCCCCAGTGAGGTGTACCATCAAATGGCCTGAGATGCTGATTACTCCATTTATATGGAGCCTGGATGAGTCCCTACTAGATGAGCCCCTACTAAGGCAGAAACTGGATAACACCATTGATGAATACTTTCGCAATAACTCAGGAGGCGACCAAGCTGAAACGACGGTATGGGAAGCACATAAAGGTGTTTTAAAAGGAGAATTGATTAGACATGTATCAACGCTCCGTCGAGAGCAGAAATTCCGCTACAGCGCGCTACTTGAGAAAGTGACACAGGTCGAAGCCGCACATAAAGAAAGGCCGACTGATAGGGCAGTACAGGCTGATCTTAATGAAGCCAGATCGACTCTCTTGCAACATCTCCAGAAGGAGCAACAAATAAAAGCCCTTAGGCTCTGACAACATTACTTCGAACAGAGCAACAGGGCAGGGAAATTCCTTGCATGAGCTCTGGCCCGCCAAAGACTTAGGACTTATGTTTATGAAGTCATGGACCACCACGGTGGAACACACCGAGAAGGGTCTGCTGTAGCAGACACGTTTTGTGACTTCTACAAAACCTTATACAATCTACGTACAGAGAAGCCAGCAGGGCAAGACCAAATTCCTGGTAATACCCAGGAAAGAGATATTTTAAACTATTTACAGGGTATAGACATGCCCTGTCTGTCTCGGGATGAAGCGGAGCAACTTGAAGCACCGTTCACGATAGGAGAGATCCAGCGAGCGATTAAGCTCCTCCCAGGAGGCAAAAGTCCTGGGCCAGATGGCTTTGGCATGCGTTACTACAAAACATTTCGAGATAGATTAGTACCACACTTACTAACAGTGTTTAACCAATTGTCAGAAAGTTCCACCCTCCCAAGCTCCATGCTTGAAGCACATATCTCAGTTATACATAAACCCCCGAAACCTGAGAATCTACCCAGCAGCTACAGACCTATTTCACTCCTTAATTCGGATGTAAAAATCCTAGCAAAAATGATAGCCAACCGCCTTGCCAGACTACTGCCACAACTGATCTCTACGGATCAAGTGGGATTTGTTCCGGGCAGAGAAGCCCGGGATAATACCCTTAGAGTACTGCAACTAATTTCTTATGCAGATCTTCACTCAGCTCCGTTGGCACTTGTGTCCACGGACGCTGAGAAAGCATTTGATCGGGTGACTTGGTTGTTTATGTGACACACTCTGACAAAGCTGGGATTCAGCAATGGCATTATAAATACGATCTTCGCGTTATACTCGATACCAAGCGCTAAGGTGCGTGTTAATGGTATGTTCTCAAGGCCTTTTCGGATCTCTAATGGAACGAGGCAGGGGTGTCCACTGTCACCCCTGTTGTTTGCCTTAGTAATTGAAACTCTAGCCTGTAGAGTTCGTAGTAACCCTGACATAAAGGGACTGGTTGTAGGTAACAAAGAACATAAGTTGGCCATGTATGCAGACGATGTTCTAGTAACGTTGTCAGATGTGTCCATCTCGCTTCCAGCCCTATTGACGGAATTCGCAGAATTTGGTCAGGCCTCGAACTTCCAGCTTAACCTATCCAAATCCGAAATCATGAACATTACTATACCGGCGGATGTTTTTGAGGAAGCATGTGATAAATGCCCACTTAGTGTGGCGAAACATCGCTTAAAGTACCTCGGGATCTTCCTGACCCCGATGATCTCTGGCATGGTTGATATGAATTATAAGCTAATTAGAGATACAGTGACAGCTGATATGACCAGATGGAGGAACAAATCCATCTCATGGATGGGTCGTATCCATGCGGTCAAAATGAACGTCCTACCTAGGATTCTATATATCATGCAGGCACTCCCTCTCGCAATGGCATTACCCTTTATCCATCAGATCCAGTCAGAAATGGAGACATATATCTGGAAAGATATAAAACCTAGAATCAGGAAAGAAACAATGTACCTACCGAGAGATAGGGGAGGGGCAGGAGTCCCTCTACTAAAGGCATACTTCCAAGCAATCATGGCCCAGAGATTGGTCCATTGGTGTCACAACAAACCAGATAAAGCCTGGGTAGAGTTGGAACGAGTGCTTCTGCAGAGGGGAAATATAGGCACCCTTGCTTGGATATTAGCAGAGAATCGAACACCTCTGATCAAACAATACCCCTTATTAAAAGATGTGTTCTGCACATGGGACTCATTGATCAAACGAGACAGATGCATCTCTTCCGTCCCGTCCCCGGTAACCCCGATATTTGATAACCCAGAAAATGCCTTAGCAAATAGAATACAGCCACAGAGAAGCACATACACACTGGCAGAAGCCGCTATATCTAATGCTTTTCATCAAGGCAAGATACAGACCCAGGATAAGCTAAAAGAGTGGGATACATGGCTGTTCTCCTCTTGGTTTAGAGTAGCACAGTTTCACCATTATGTGAATGGACATAAAGATAAATCCCTCTTCACGAGAGAAAAAACATCACTGGAACATATTTGCACAGTGACCCAAACACCTGGTCATCTGATATCTCGCCTTTACAAATTGTTGCTCGCAAGCAGTGATGAACACATACCCTCCTACACAAAAGCATGGAGTGCAGACCTTAACTTAGACATAGCCTCAAAAGATTAGTTGCAGATTTTTAATAAAGCCAAAACAGCCTCAGTCTCGATGAGACTGCAGGAAATGCACTTTAAATTCCTAAGCCGGTGGTATCTGACTCCACAGAGGTTAAGCAAAATTTACCCACAAATGAGCGGAGATTGCTGGAGAGGTTGTGGGGAGACCGGCTCAATAATGCATATCTGATGGGCATGTCCACGGATACAGGAATTCTGGACAAGAATATTCGCCGAATGCAGCCGGCTCCTTGGGATAATATTGCCTCCAAACCCGAGCAATTTGATATACCATGCTCTCCCCAAGTTAGCAGTGGAAGCGAAACATAGGCTGTTTCTACTAATGCTAAATGGAGCTAAGAGCTTAATTCCGAAGTACTGGAAATCTGTCAATGTGCCAAGCCTGAACGAATGGAAACATGGGGTCAGAGACCTGCTTGATCTAGAGAGGTTCCACTACCTCAAAACTGGAAAACTTGTGCTACATGAACATATGTTAATGATCTGGGAGGGCAAAAATGTATGAAAGCCTGATGGGACCTAAACTAATTTGATTGACCTGAGGTGCTGTGTCCTGGGGGTGCACATGATAAGCTGTTAACGAGGGAAGAAATGATTGGAGAGGCATTGAGACGATAACCTCGGAATTGTTCCGGTTCTGGAATTAGATCACTCACAGTGCTCATCACCACCTCTCCCCTTACGCTTACCTCCCCCCCCCCCCTTTTTTTTTTTCCCTCTCCCCCATTCCCTAACCACCCTTCTCTTCCTCCTTTACTCTTTTTGACTCCTCTTCTTGCTTTTTCTTACCTTTTCTCACCTATAAATGGTATGACTTTATAGGTTTTTTTATACCTTGACCAACAGATATAATATACAGCCACACTGTATAACACTACGCCAATAAATGTGAACTGTGTACCAGAGATATGATTTTTAAGCACAATTAGAGATATGTTTGCACTGCATTGTATATTCAGGATAATATCTCTGTAATGCTTGTTTTGATGTTGCATTTAATTTTTCACAGTTTGTCTTTTAATACTGGTCACTCAATAAAGCTTTCTTATTAATAAAAGTAAAAATATATTTCTACAATGTATCCTTTTTTTGTGTACGGTGCTCCTTTTTTATTTGAACTCATTGTGTCTAGTTTAGGGGAACTAGGTGGACTCTTTTCTGTGTAAGTTAAAGAAAACTAGTCTGGTTGTTACATGTGCAAAAATGTTAACATTGATGACAAATTCTGCTTTCAACCGTCAAAAATATCTTTTATTTACTGGAACACTGGTAGGGGGTTTTACATGAATGCTTTTGATAAATGTTAAATAAAAACCCTAGAAAAATCTATGTGATGCATCCAGTGGCACAGCTTCTTTGAGAAGTATCTATTTTATTGAAATGGATGCATAGATGTATTTGTTTCTAAGGAATGGACACATTTCCAACACCCCCTTTATTTTATATTACTATACCTGATGTATAAAGGAATAATAAACGCTAGTGTATACATCATATATACATAAGGTGACCATATTGCCGCTTTAAAAAGGGACACATATGAAAAATACATATGTCAGGGCTGTTTTCAAGCGGCAATATGGTCACCCTATATATACAAGGTTATGTGACTACTAATTTGAATTAATATATTTTCTTTTTTTAATGACATGGTCCCAATTATTTTTGGATGAGTTAGTAATAATCATAATGATAATAATGATTATAATAATAATACATATCAAAATCCATCACTACAGGTTTTTCAAGAGGTTGGTGTGTTCAGAAAAATTGTTTTTAGAAAGTGCCTGATATGTTATCATGGTGTAGAGATATCTGCAAGGAGATGCAAATGGGGCTTCATGTTTTAAATGATTATGGCAACTATGAATTTTGAAAGGACGACACAAAGCATTATTTAAGTCTTAAAATGACATAACTTTATGTTAGTATATTTATAAAATTTTATTGTAATAAGTTAATATCATATTACATTTGAAAGCACTTTATAGTGTATTAATAACGTTTATTGTCTATATCTAATTATTAATAGCAATTAAACACTATTTCGTGAAATTAAGAAACTATATTTACAGTATGAATAATTGGATTTATTTCAAAATTGAAATTGGATACTTTTTTTCTAAATACATTATAAGTAACTAGTACTAAAGCCTGTGTACACGACCATTTTTTGCAGTACAGCGGTCCCACCTCTTGCTCTCTCCCCCCTCTCTTTTGCTCTCTCTCCCCCATCTCTTTTGCTTTCTCTCCCCCCTCTCTTTTGCGCTCTCTCCCCCTCTCCTTTGCGCTCTCTCTCCCCTCTTTTGCTCTCTCTCTCCCCTCTTTGGCTCTCTTCCCCCTTTCTTTTGCTCTCTCTGCCCCCTCTTTTGTTCTCTCCCCCCCTATTTGACTCTCTCCCCCCTCTTTGGCTCTCTCTCCTCTTTGGCTCTCTTTCCTCTTTTGCTCTCTCCTCTTTGGCTCGCTTTCCTCTTTTGCTCTCTCTCTTCCCCCCCTTTGGCCCTTCTCCCCCCCTCTCTTTCTCCCTCTCTGGCTCTGACTTTCAAACTCTTTGCCTCTGTGGCCAAGCCCCCATCGCGGCACCCTGCCCAGCCATGCCCCATTGTTGTGACATCCGCAAGGTCACGCCCCTCGCTGCGCCCGGTCACGCCCCCTCGCCACACCCGGCCATGCCCCTCACCACACCCGGCCACGCCCCCATTGCTGCGCTCCCGTCGGTGACGCCCCCTAACACTCCACTTCACACTCCACTTCAGCCTTGTTCTGTGCTGAGTGCTGAGTGTCAGGATCCAAACGGCCTGGTATGTTTGTCACGTGCAGTTTCTACTGCGCATGACTGCATCTGACAAACATACTTGTCCATTTATTATATAGGATAAGTTTGACAGATGTCATGTGCATTGTATAGTCACAGATATGTAGATTATTGAAAAGTTACTGTAGGGCCCAGCATGGGCCTGGAGCATGCTAAGGGTTAAGGCTGTAGGATAGTGGGATAGGAGAAGAGGGTTGGTATAGTGGTGCAACATTGTTGCAGAGTAGGGAAGGCCCTCATTACCTCATTACCAGTTAAAAGCTGAGGTCTTCCAAGCTACTTCTTCTTCTCCATCCGATCCAGGCTGAGACGTGTTTTCTGTGCTTGATATTCCATCATGCAACATTCAAGGCGTTCTGTTCTCCCACCCAGATGTTACCAGGATGAAAAGGATTTATTTGGAAATGCAAAATCAAAAAAGCAGATAAGTATCCCTGCACGAAACATGGATCCAATAGACTTCATCCCTCCAACACAGAATCAAGATGTTATATTTGCACATATACATTCAGCAAGATAATGATATTCTAGAGATAGTGCCAGAGTCTCAGCAAAATTAGGAGTTAGAGCAGGCTGCTAAGGTACTCAATCCTCCACAGGGAAATATACCTATTATACCTAGCATGCATGTCACTTCATTATTTGAGAGAGTACCTCCATCTGCTATGTCAGCAGTGTCTACCATCTTATCTTCTATTGCAGCTGCTATGGCTGCTGCTGGGTCCCCACCTCAGGCCCCAGGACAGGCCCCTGTTTGTCAATCTGCAGTCTCCCCCTGTTATGCAGGCACAATATCCCCATATGCAGCCTCATGCCCTTAATATGGTCCAACCAGAGGCTATCTATTCAGGGCCTAGTGTCACTCAGGCTGCTTCTACTGCCACACTGCCAATTGGGCATAGTCCTTCCCTAGTTCATATGGGGCCTTTGGGGCCTATTGTACAGGCCGCATCTACCTGTAACAATTGGATGATGATGTGGATCTACAATTGCAGATCTGGTTATTTGTCTCACTCAGCCAATAATTATCTTATATAGAAGACAATCAGATAAGCTTGTAGTGATTTATTGAGTATCCTTTGTTGAGGTATACAGGTAGAGACCTGTTTGTCTCAAGTAACAGACAATGAATTCTGAACAGTTCAGTCAATTATTTACATATATACAGTTTGGTTAGTTTCCCAAGTGAGAATCAGCTCTCCAAAGAATTACCTTGTCACAGAGTAATAGGAGCGTATGCGATCTTAGACTGAGCTCCCTTATTGGCAATCAGAAGGACACAACAGTCTCTCAGCGGCAGAGGATTATTATGTGCAGACACTCTATAACTGCGCTGGCTGTGTTTACCTCGAAGCAGCTGTGATTGAAGCAGGCAGCATGTGCGGTCTGAGGCGCTGAGCGGTGATTGACAGGCCAGGAGCGATGTTCCGCTCAGTCGCGAGTGACGTCACTCGTTTCCGTAGGTCTAGTGAAACAGCTTGTCAGAAGTTTTCCTCATAGGGAGACAATGGTGAACTAGTTGATAACTCAGGCTTCTTGTGTAGGAACTGAAAACAGGTTGCAAACAGATCGAAGATGCAGAGGATGAGTAAGCACAAATAATCCAATTGAAGTGTAAGGTGGCAATTCAAGTAGACTTTAGAAGAAAGTCAAACAATATACAAATATCAAGTAAGGAATAATCTAAGTAGCGACTGTATAGGTCAGGTACTAACTTAATAACTAAGCACCTGCCTGATGTCTCAGTACAGGTGAAATAGAGTAGGTGGGTTCGACATTTGAACTAAAGGTGGTGTTGCAGAGATAGGGGTGCTGATGTCAGATAAGGTGGAATTCCGTCACAGAATCCCCCCTTCAAGCAATCCGTTCCACGGATTGCAATCTAGGACGTTGGGGATGCCTCCTGTGAAATTGTGCAAAGAGTCTCGGAGCAGTCACATTAGACATAGGTTCCCAAGTATCTTCATCCGGTAGGTACCCTTTCCAGCGCACTAGATACTGAAGTTCCCCTTTATGTATTCTCAAGTCCAATATTTCCTTCACCTCATACTCTTCGGAATCTAGAACTTAAGTTGCTGGAGGTAGTACTTGAGTACTGTATGCAGCGGCTGGTTTCAGCAAAGAGACATGGAAAGTCGGATGGATGGCCAAAGATGCGGGTAGTTTGAGGGTAACAGCATTCTGATTAACAACGCGTGTGATCTGAAAGGGTCCTATGAACAAGCTGGCTAATTTTTTACTGGGAATTTGTAATTTTAGGTTCTTGGTCGAAAGCCAAACCCACTCACCTACTGAGTAATTCGGAGGTGGTCTTCTTCTGAGGCCGTAGTATTTTTTCTGAACCCCTTGAGAGGATTGTAGCATTTTACGGAGCATCTGGAAATTTTCTGTTAATTTGTCTGCTAGGTCATCAACACTTGGGTTAGGAGAAGGTTCAGTTGTGGTTAACGACATTTTGGGATGAAAAGCATAGTTGGCGAAAAACGGTGCGCTCTTAGATGAAGAATTGACAGAGTTATTGTAGGCGAATTCAGCCATAGATAAGAATGTTTTCCAGTCATTTTGATGTTATGCACGGTAACATCTTATATATTGTTCAAGCCACTGGTTTAAACGTTCAGATTGACCATTGGTCTGTGGGTGGTAAGCAGTGGTGTAGCGATGATTAATCTGAAGTTTCTGACACAGATTCCTCCAAAACCGAGAGGTAAATTGAGTTCCTCTATCTGTGGTCAAGATGGAGGGTACTCCATGAAGCTTTACAACATGATCAATAAATAGTTGAGCTGTTTCAGAGGAGTTTGGTAGTTAATGATGTGGTACAAAATGTGCCATTTTCATAAACAGATCGATAACTACCAATATTGTGTTCATACCTGAGGATATGGGTAATTCAACAATGAAATCCATGCCCAAATGGGCCCATGGTCTGTCTGGTACCTGTATAGGCATTAACAACCAATAAGGGGGTTTCTTTTCTGACTTTGATATAATGCAAATAGAACAGTGATGTATATAAGCTTTTATGTCGCTAACCATGTTCGGCCACCAATAAATCCTACTTATCAAATCTTTTGTTCTTGTTATCTCAGGATGTCCACAGAGTGGGGGGTCATGATGATCACTGATCATTTCATGTCGTAAGGATTCGGGGACATAAAGCTTATCTCTCTTGTAGCTTAATCCATCGGCACCCTTAAGAAGGTCTTTTGGAGTGTTCAGATCAGTGAGTTTTGGAATTTTGTTTTAAAACTAGTGGTGAAGCCGAGGAAATTTTTGTGAGGTATTATTTCTCGTGGGTTGTGATCATATCTTGGTATAGGATCTTTATGGGATAGGGCATCAGCCTTTCCGTTTTTAGAGGCTGGCCTGTACACTATCTGGAAGTGGAATCTGACGAAGAAAAGACTCCAGCGTACTTGCCTAGCAGACAGGGTCTTGTTATGTTGCAGATACTCCAGATTTTTGTGATCAGTATACACAATAACAGGTAAAAGTGTACCTTCCAGCAAGTGTCTCCAGTTCTCAAATGACCTCTTGATGGACAACAACTCTTTTTCTCCTATAGGGTAATTCCTCTCAGGTGGAGTCAACATTTTTGAATAAAAGGCTACAGGATGTAGGGGTTGGGTTAGGCTTTCTCTCTGGGAGAGAACTGAGCCTAAAGCATACTCTGAGGAATCGACTTCCAGGAAGAACTGATGCTCAGGGTTTGGATGACGTAGGATGGGAGCAGAAGTAAAAGGTGACTTCAGATACTCAAATGCTTCGTTAGCCTTTGGATTCCAACAGAAAGTAGTAGTTGTGCCTGTAAGAATTGTTAGGGGTTTAGCAATTACTGAATAACCTTTGATGAATTTCCTGTAGTAATTGCTAAAACCAAGGAACCGTTCTTTCCTATTTGTAGGTGTTGGCCAATTCTTAACAGCTTCTACTTTGTTAGGTTGCATCTCAATTCCTTCTGGAGAGATATTATATCCTAAAAAAGAAATCTTGGTTGTATGGAAAAGACATTTTTCTGCCTTGGCATACAGTTGGTGTTCTTGCAACCTCGACAGGACCCAACTGACATGTTTTCTGTGGTCGTCCAAATTCTGGGAGTATATCAAAATATCGTCTAAGTAGACAACAACACATATATCCAATAAATCTCTGAATACATCATTGATATAGTGTTGAAAAGTAGCCGGGGCATTACATAAACCAAACGGCATAACCAGATACTCATAAAGCCCGTATCTGGTTCTAAATGCCGTTAGCCACTCATCTCCCTCTCTTATGCATATGATGTTGAAAGCGCCTCTTAGATCTAATTTGGTGAATATTTTAGCTTGATGCAAGCGCTCAATTAGCTCGGGGATCAGTGGAAGGGGATATCTGTTCTTCACAGTAATTTTGTTTAGCTCCCTATAATCTATTATGGGGCGCAGTGTCTGGTCCTTATTTGTGACAAAGAACATTCCCGCTCCAGCAGGTGAAACAGAAGGTCTAATGAAACCTTTCTTCAAATTTTCATCAAGGTATGACTTTAAATGTGCCAACTCTGGTTGGGTAAGAGGGTATAAATGGCCGTAGGGTATAACAGAACCAGGCTTTAGATCAATAGGGCTTTGGTGGGGCGGGAGAGACTCTGCTTCCCGCTTACTGAATACTTCGCTATATTTTGTGAATTTGAGGATTTTCTTCTGACAAATTGATTGTATGTGGTGTATCATAACAAGCCTTGTGACAAAATGAGGAGTTTAAAGATATTTGCAGAGTCTTCCAGTTTATGGAAGGCTCATGTAATCTTATCCACTGAATGCCTAACACAATGGGGAAGAGCGGCGAAGGAAGCACATCAAATCTAATGAACTCGTGATGGCTATCTTGGGTACTAATCAATATAGGAATTGTGTGGTGCATTATAGGGCCACTGGATATGTAGGTCCCATCTACTACACAAACAGACACAGGCTGCAATTTTTTTTCAAGCTGAACTTTATTACTCTTAACAAACTCTAAATCGATGTAGTTGCCGTAGGCACCTGTGTCGACTATTGCCTCAGTGGTGAAACGCTTACGGTCCCACTGCAAAGAGAGAGAGATGGTACAATAAATAGGCTTATGCTGCAAATATACAGAAGTATTATTCAATATAAACTTACTCCTCTTATTCTTCTGCAGAATGGGACATTCTCTCACAGTGTGTCCGGGGTTAACGCAGTATAGACATAAGGCCAATGTCTTTCTTCTCTGCTTCTCCTGTGATAACGGTCCTCTCAAGAGTCCTATGTCCATAGGTTCCTGGGTGACTCCTGCGGTGTTTGAGTGCGGTGAGGGTGAGGAAGGTTTTTTATAAGCCTGGTCAGTACTATGCCGTTCACTTCTCCTCTCTTTAATCCTCCTATCTATTTGTATTGAGAGCCTCACCAGTGCTTCTAAAGTATCAGGGAGTTCCACTCTCGCTAATTCATCTTTTACACGGTCTGAGAGTCCCAAACGGAATTGATTCTTGAGGGTGATACTGTTCCATTGAGAGTCCGTCGCAAATTGTTTAAACTCAGTGATGTATACCTCTGCAGATCTGGATCCCTGTTTCAAAGCCCTCATCTTGGTTTCGGCAGTAAGCTGTGAGTTTTTATCGGAATACAGCTCATCCATTGCTGCCAGAAAATGGGATAGGGAAGAGATGATAGGGTTATTCGTTTCAAAAAAGAAATCAGCCCAGATTCTTGGCTCTCCACGTAGATAGGAGATCATAGTCAGAACCTTAACCCTATCAGTAGGGGAAGTTTTTGGCTTTAATGTAAAGGTAAGGAGGCAAGCATTCCTGAACTGATGGTATAAACGTCTTTCCCCAGAGAAGAGGTCTGGTGGAGAAATGTGTGACTCTGGTGGGATTTCAGGATGTAATGTTTTGGGTGTTACCGTGTCTTTAATTATCTTTCTTAAAGTCTCATTTTCGACCTGTAGGTTACTAAGGGCCTGACCCATTTGATTTACCCTTTGTGAAAGACTGTAGACAACTTGTGGCAAATCCGCTGGATCCATATGGGGCTTAGTTATTCTGTAACAATTGGATGATGATGTGGATCTACAACTGCGGATCTGGTTATTTGTCTCACTCAGCCAAGAATTATTTTATATAGAAGACAATCAGATAAGCTTGTAGTGATTTATTGAGTATCCTTTGTTGAGGTATACAGGTAGAGACCTGTTTGTCTCAAGTAACAGACAATGAATTCTGAACAGTTCAGTCAATTATTTACATATATACAGTTTGGTTAGTTTCCCAAGTGAGAATCAGCTCTCAAAAGAATTACCTTGTCACAGAGTAATAGGAGCGCATGCAATCTTAGACTGAGCTCCCTTATTGGCAATCAGAAGGACACAACAGTCTCTCAGCGGCAGAGGATTATTATGTGCAGACACTCTGTAACTGTGCTGGCTGTGTTTACCTTGGAGCAGCTGTGATTGAAGCAGGCAGCGTGTGCGGTCTGAGACGCTGAGCGGTGATTGACAGGCCAGGAGTGATGTTCCGCTCAGTCGCGAGTGACATCACTCATTTCTGTAGGTCTAGTGAAACAGCTTGTCAGAAGTTTTCCTCTAGGGAGACAATTGTGAACTAGTTGATAACTCAGGCTTCTTGTGTAGGAACTGAAAACAGGTTGCAAACAGATCGAAGATGCAGAGGATAATCCAATTGAAGTGTAAGGTGGCAATTCAAACAGACTTTAGAAGAAAGTCAAACAAGATACAAATATCCAGTAAGGAATAATCCAAGTAGCGACTGTATAGCTCAGGTACTAACTTAATAACTAAGCACCTGTCTGATGTCTCAGCACAGGTGAAATAGAGTAGGTGGGTTGGACATTTGAACTAAAGGTGGTATTGCAGAGATAGGGGTTCTGATGTCACATAAGGTGGAATTCCCTGACACTACCACCACACAGCCACAATATTCGATGGGCCCTCCCGGCCCTACAAGGCCTATTACTATAACTTCGACCACCACAATGCCACTGGGCAATTTCCGAAAGGAAGGCTGCCCTTTATGTGGACACAAACCCTGCTAAAATATATTCTTTACATGCCCATTTGCGCCCAAAAATAATTAAACGCATACATCAGCGAAAGTATGTCAATATTTTTCAATATTATTTGTCAGTGGAAGCATACAGGCAGTGTGAAAAAAGCAAGGATGGGATAGGCCCTAAAAGATTTAAGCGGCCTGAAACCTTTGATGAATGGCTGCAGTGTTTTAGGGTCTTCTCATCATGCTATTTGGAAAATACCCCTCCCAAAATCTGGCCATGTTAAAATACACAGATACCATACATTGGATCCAGAGAAATCATAGTGAAGGAACTTGGAAGGAATATGAAGCAGGTAGTCCCATTTAGACATTTTACTCTACAGACACCCAACTCTGGCAGTGTTTGGACCCCCACAGTGCATCCACCTCTGCCCCCTCCAATTTAAATTCCCAGTCATTTTGGCCCAATAGAAACAGAAAAAGGGGTGGTACATGCTGGGCATTTCAGGAAAAAAAAATGCGATAGGGTCAGGGCTTGCACCTTTAGGCACGCCTGTAGATTCTGCGCAGACTCACATCCAGGAAATGATTGCACCAAACGTAAAGATGGTGCCACAACCAACAGGGCCACTAATGCCATCATGGGCCAGAAAGGCGGAATCCCAAGTGAAGGTTCCAACATTTGAGCCATGGTTGTGGGCTTATTCCAATAAAGCAAAAGCCAACATCTTATGGGAAGGTTTTACCTATGTGTTTAACATTCCCATATTCAAACATATAAAAGGTTCAAAATTTCACAGAAACTTAATTTCAGCCTACCAACACCCACAGGCAAAATAGGTAAAGAATTGGATGGCTGGCCCATTTTATTCACCTCCCCTACCCAATTTGGTCATTTCCCCCCTAGGGGTAGTTCCCAAAATGGATCTGTAAATTTCATCTTATTCAGCACCTCTCCTACCCAAAAGGTAGCTAGGTAAATGATGTTATCAACACACAACTCAGCTCTGTGTGCTACCAATCTAGATCTGGTTAGGAGGGCAGGAGCAGGTGCTCTATTGGCGAAATTGATATTGAGTCGGCATTCTGTTTGTTTATTGCCGCTTCACCCTTCAGTTTTCCCGCTTATGGGATGTAAATTCCAGGGGATGTAATATGTGCATTGTTGTCTGCCTATGGACTGCTCCCTGTCTTGTGCACTCTTTCAGGCCTTTAGCACTTTTCTTCATTGGGCAGTGGCCCGTGGTGCCGGCAGCGATTCCATAGCTCATTACCTAGATGATTTCCTACTGGTAGGGAGAGCTGGATCAGGGGAATGTTTAGCATTAATGAACGAGATGCGTAGCCTTATGTCCAATTTTGGGGTACCGCTAGCAGACGATAAAACACATGGTCCCACATTTTGCCTAGTTTTTCTAGGCATTGAGATTGACACAGCGGCATTGATCTGTAGGCTTCCCTCAGAGAAGATACAGGCCATGCTGGGAGCAGTTCAAAAAGCTGTTTCTACTAAATTTATGTCACTGAAGCAGTTACAATCCCTTCTAGGCTTGCTCAATTTTGCCTGTAGAGTTATCCCCATGGGCAGGGTCTTCAACCGTAGGTTAGAAAGACAGCTTTTAAACAAAAAACTGACAGATAGGATATGTTACCCTATCTGAGATAGACTACATTTGTAGCACTCTGGGGATTGTTTAATTAAATAACTTGTGGTAACAGAGATAGTCGTGCAAAGATGTGCAGAGAACAAAGACAAAACTGTCTGAGTAAACTAAATACCATTAAAAATTAACTTTTATTAAGGCTTAGTTAAAATTGGAAAACACACACTTAAAAACACTCTTAGGAGCCAAGATAATATTACTTGTTAATCGTATATTGGTTGGTGTGGTGGGTAAAAAATTATCTATAAATAGATAACTTATAAGGTATGGGGGCTAGTAACAATTCTATATATTCAATATATACCGGAAGTGGCAACTCAAAATATGATTGATCAGTATGTTGTTGCTGGTAATTTATTGAATAGTTGTATACTTAGGTTCACTGCAATTAATATTGTGAATTTGCTGTGGAATTAACTCAATACGTTACAGTACACTTGTGCATATATAATTAAGAGGCTTGAGTAATTATACACTTTTATTCATTGTGCGTACAGTCAGGGACTTTATATAGGATCCCTTTAAGTTTCACTTAATTTTCTATACGCATCTTGTATATGAGGCTGTGTTCAAGCCTGCACTACACAAATAAAGGCTTAATGCTTTATATTTAATAATGTCTTTTATATTAGATATACAAAGTCCGGCGGGTATACACTTTGTTATATAGAGTATCCGTGATATTGGAGATCACCCCTTATTGTGGTGTTATCACCGTTAGTAGTAAGGTATTTCGATATTAATGTTTATTACAGGGTGATAAACACTGGGTAAATAGCGTTCCTGTTCTTATATAGAGCAGACAGATCTAGTGACTTAGTTCAAGATATGCCTTTAAGTAAATGGCAAATTATCAACTGCTCTGAGTAGTAACAAGAATGACCGCTATTTTATAAGCTGCACGGTACCTGTGTAATGTTATAACACAACAGACATACTTGGTAAAAAATATATATAAGATTTCAATTTAGCATAACAAAATGAGACATTATTAGTGCGGTATTGAGCCCTGTGTAGTCACAATTTACTAGAAGTGGTGTGAGTACTGCTAACGGTTAAATTCTCCAGCAGCTTGTGTGAACGTCAGCGTTCTGCCCCCATTAACCACTCACAACTGTTAAGGTATATTGCGGTTCAAATTATCTTAATCTATCGAGGTTTCGTAAGGCTAGCTAAAAATACATGAGCTCCAAGGGCTCATCACCAGTACCCTAGCGTCCCTAACGTCCCTAACATGTTTCGCCTCGCGGCTTTTTCAAAGGGTGAGCGCGCCGCTCACATACTGGTCTTTTAAAGCCTAGTGGTCACACCTCCTGGGTGACGATTATTTCTGACAGCCAATCCTCATCCTCTACTGTGTAGAGACCGCCTATCATTACGGTTGAAGTTTTAGAGTTGTTTAATTTGTTGCTAATAATAAAAGTAACTTTATTGTAATGTTGAGGTTATAAAATCAATTGGGTTGTAAGATCAAATGAATTATGTTGGAGTAATCAGGACAAATGAGTTCTCGTAGCCTTATAACAGGGCTTAATGCTCAGCCATAAATTTACAACTTCATTTTATTTTATCCTTAAGTTGAAGCACTGTATTCCCTAAACTATGTGATACTACGTAGTGAATTAACCCTGTAGGTGCCACCGTGAACTAGTGCTATATATTGCATTGTGACTGCTTTGTTTATATTATAACTTCATTACTTATGCTGGTATATACCACAATATTGTGTAATATTAAATGAAAATACTGAGTGTAAATGTTTAGTGAAAAATGCTATTGTGCTGTGTTTTGAAATAACTACTTGTGACTTTAATTGTAAAACAGTGCTAAAAATAAATAGATATTACTAAAATTATTTAAAAGTAATAGTGAATTGGTGTGTATTGTGTGCAGACTGTGAAGCATGTAAGAATGATGAATTTTTATTAATAATAAACACCACTAGTGTATAAAAGTTGCAATGAATTATGTGCTTAAGACTTATATAGTGTTAATAAGGACTATCATAAACTAATACTTAAATAACTTGTTCATACTGTTGTGCACTTGATTATGATTCTAGATGACTAACATAAGCTAGTCCTTAGATAACTAGTGCATATAGTTGTACACTAGAATGTGATTCTGTATGTCCTTATTTTAATTATGAACGTTTTTTAGTATATGGTGATGTTAGGATTGAATTTGAATTTAATTTATAAGGCAAGAGGTAAAGATTACTTCTACCTTCAACACACAAATAACTTGGTTAAAATTAGATCTTGAGATACTGGCGTTTGATAAAATTGTTTAGAGGGTTAGGCTGTGTTATCATGAATTTGTGCTATTCATTGCACATTTTTTTCCCACATTTTTTACAGAAAAGGGGAGAGATTGTTACACTCATTTAACCCTGATGGGTAAACTGTGTTAAGGAGAAAAATCCATTTACTTTCAGCTTTTTGAAGGGTTTTTTCTAGATCCCCACCTCTGATCCCCAGCTTAACTCTTTGTATTCCAAAACATTTTAAATTACTTTGTTTTGAATTGTGTTTATACAAAAAGTGTCTGGCCACCGAGGTGAGTTGTTTTCCTGCTTGTAAGTCCTTTTTGGCATTTTTGATGTTCCTCAAGTGTTCTTGCAACCTTACTCTTATTTTTCTGGTTGTCATGCCAACATAGAACAGATTACAGTTGCAGCGTAATGCGTATATTACCCCTTCAGTTTGGCAGTTGATGTGTGCATTTACTTTGTGTGGTTTGTTGAACCGATCATGTATTGTGTGTAATTTCAGCATAAAGCTGCATGTGGTACAGGTTCCACATTTAAAGGAACCGTTAGAAAAAACACTTTTAGTTTTTTCACTAGCAAGGTGACTAGGACTAATAATGTCCTTAAGATTACGGGTTCTTCTATATCCTGTCTGTATTTTCTCACCCAAGATTGTTTTCAATTTGGGGTCAGACATTAGTATGTGCCAGTTGGATTGAAACAGGGATTTTATGTAGTTACTTTTTGGATTATAGGTTGATATGAACCTTATCTGATCATCCTTTGGTTTTACTCTTTTTTGGAGTAGTTCTTTTCGATCTGTTGTTCTCGCTCTAAATTCTGCCCTTTTAATTGCCCTTTTGCTGTAACCTCTTGATAGTAAATGTTCAGTGAGTTCTTTTGCTCTTTTGTTGTAGTTAGATTCAGAAGAGCAGTTTCTCCTCATTCTTAAGAATTCACCTATAGGAAGTGCCTGTATGGTATTTGGGGCATGGGCACTAGAGCTGTGTAGAACACTGTTTGTGGCTGTTATTTTCCTGTGTACATCCATGGATAATGTTCCATCCTCTGATTTTGAAATTTCTAAATCCAAAAAGTTTACTTTCACTTGACTGGCTTCATAGGTCAATTTGACATTAAATTGGTTTGTATTTAGGTCAAGAAGGAAAGAATCTAGTTCTTCTTTTGAACCCTCCCATAGGAACAGCACGTCGTCTATATATCTTACCCAAAAGGGGATTTTCTCCAGGTACTGTGAATTAGTGTCTGAAAAGACGTGTTTTTGCTCCCACCACCCTAAAAAAAGGTTGGCATAGGTGGGAGCACATGCTGTACCCATCGCGGTACCTCTTGTTTGTAGATAGAACCCGTTATTGAAAGTGAAATAATTATGTTTTAATACAAATTGTAATAATGCAAGTGTGAATTCATCATGAATCGGTTCTTCTTCAATCCAGAACATAATCAAGAATGGGAAACAGCACTTTCAGAATGTTCGGTAAAATTAATGCGAATCTTAATTAAACATGACAAAGAAGAATATGAGCTATTAGAAACTAAAGTACAAGAACTAAACACAAAATTACAAGAATATGAAACACTTAAAGAATTCGAATCATCATATAAACAGTACCAGAAAGAGTTAGACAAATATGAGGCAGAAATTAAACTTACGAAACAAGGCAAACTAGGCAGAGATAAATCTGATTATGCCAATAACAGAGTCTACAAATTGAAAAAGAGATTCAATGCGAACAATCCTAAACCATCGAAAGTTACTATCATACAAAGTGATGTCTCGGATACAGAAGGGGAAGACTCAGAAACCCCTGAATCTGATACCGAACCACAAACCTCGACAAGGGGGACTAATATAAGAATCACAAGGGGCAAAAGGAAAGATTTTTTAGGACAAAGTGCCTCTTCCGATTTAGACACACCAGAAGAGGCAGGGGGAAGACCAAAAAGGAACAACAAAAGTCAGCCACCAAACAAAATCAACAAAAAGGGCTGGAAACCATATCAGAGACCCCCAAGTCCGTTCTCACAGATGAGAATGACTCATTGAGGATAATCAACCTTTCCCAAAAACTACTGACTGATGATCACAAAAAAGTACTTTCTAAAGGCATGACCTTCTGCCCGACTCCTGAAATAGATAAATTTGAATTAGTCAAAGATGTACAATTGTACATCCGCAAAATTGCCTTAAAAAGACTCTTTCTGAACAAATCACAAGCAATAACTCATTCAGAAAATAATTCACTCTCAGCAGAAGAGAGAATTACTCTGACCAATCTAGAGGACTTACTTGCAGAAAATGAGACTATAGACAATACAGCTCCTGACTATACAAATGAGACAAAATGGCGTGATAAAATTAAAAATAAATCTAAATTCATGCCTAACATCAACCAATGTTCTCAACTGCAAGTTTTCAGTGATATCATATGTGAGAAAATCCTACAAATCCCAGAGACAAAAACTAATGGGAACTTAACAACTAAGGAACGCAAAGCACTAAAAGAGATGCAAATGTGGAAAGACACGATCATTAGAAATTCTGATAAAGGAGGCAATATTGTTTTATGGCCACTTAAAATGTATCGTCTAGAAACAGACAAACAACTAAGGGATAATTCTTGTTATACCAAACTGAATTATAACCCTACAAATGAATACCTTCAAATATATTCAAACTTAATAGAAGGAGCCAAAAATGACAATATTATTAACAACAAAGAATATCAATTTCTAAAAGTATCCAATCCAACTGTTGCTAGGGCGCCCTATAGTATCCGGAATAAATAGCCTTACTGAAAAGGCGAGTAAATATGTAGACTACAGACTTAGGAATTATCTCACTCAAATTACTTCTTATGTTCAAGATACCACTGATGTCCTAAATCAACTGGATAATATTCATATTTCTGAACAAACATGGCTTGTGACAGCAGATGTCGAATCTTTGTACACTTGTATTAAACATGAGCTTGGCATCGAGGCAGTACGTTGGTTCCTAGAAATGGGCTCAGAACCGATTCATGATGAATTCACACTTGCACTATTACAATTTGTATTAAAACATAATTATTTCACTTTCAATAACGGGTTCTATCTACAAACAAGAGGTACCGCGATGGGTACAGCATGTGCTCCCACCTATGCCAACCTTTTTTTAGGGTGGTGGGAGCAAAAACACGTCTTTTCAGACACTAATTCACAGTACCTGGAGAAAATCCCCTTTTGGGTAAGATATATAGACGACGTGCTGTTCCTATGGGAGGGTTCAAAAGAAGAACTAGATTCTTTCCTTCTTGACCTAAATACAAACCAATTTAATGTCAAATTGACCTATGAAGCCAGTCAAGTGAAAGTAAACTTTTTGGATTTAGAAATTTCAAAATCAGAGGATGGAACATTATCCATGGATGTACACAGGAAAATAACAGCCACAAACAGTGTTCTACACAGCTCTAGTGCCCATGCCCCAAATACCATACAGGCACTTCCTATAGGTGAATTCTTAAGAATGAGGAGAAACTGCTCTTCTGAATCTAACTACAACAAAAGAGCAAAAGAACTCACTGAACGTTTACTATCAAGAGGTTACAGCAAAAGGGCAATTAAAAGGGCAGAATTTAGAGCGAGAACAACAGATCGAAAAGAACTACTCCAAAAAAGAGTAAAACCAAAGGATGATCAGATAAGGTTCATATCAACCTATAATCCAAAAAGTAACTACATAAAATCCCTGTTTCAATCCAACTGGCACATACTAATGTCTGACCCCAAATTGAAAACAATCTTGGGTGAGAAAATACAGACAGGATATAGAAGAACCCGTAATCTTAAGGACATTATTAGTCCTAGTCACCTTGCTAGTGAAAAAACTAAAAGTGCTTTTTCTAACGGTTCCTTTAAATGTGGAACTTGTACCACATGCAGCTTTATGCTGAAATTACACACAATACATGATCGGTTCAACAAACCACACAAAGTAAATGCACACATCAACTGCCAAACTGAAGGGGTAATATACGCATTACGCTGCAACTGTAATCTGTTCTATGTTGGCATGACAACCAGAAAAATAAGAGTAAGGTTGCAAGAACACTTGAGGAACATCAAAAATGCCAAAAAGGACTTACAAGCAGGAAAACAACTCACCTCGGTGGCCAGACACTTTTTGTATAAACACAATTCAAAACAAAGTAATTTAAAATGTTTTGGAATACAAAGAGTTAAGCTGGGGATCAGAGGTGGGGATCTAGAAAAAACCCTTCAAAAAGCTGAAAGTAAATGGATTTTTCTCCTTAACACAGTTTACCCATCAGGGTTAAATGAGTGTAACAATCTCTCCCCTTTTCTGTAAAAAATGTGGGAAAAAAATGTGCAATGAATAGCACAAATTCATGATAACACAGCCTAACCCTCTAAACAATTTTATCAAACGCCAGTATCTCAAGATCTAATTTTAACCAAGTTATTTGTGTGTTGAAGGTAGAAGTAATCTTTACCTCTTGCCTTATAAATTAAATTCAAATTCAATCCTAACATCACCATATACTAAAAAACGTTCATAATTAAAATAAGGACATACAGAATCACATTCTAGTGTACAACTATATGCACTAGTTATCTAAGGACTAGCTTATGTTAGTCATCTAGAATCATAATCAAGTGCACAACAGTATGAACAAGTTATTTAAGTATTAGTTTATGATAGTCCTTATTAACACTATATAAGTCTTAAGCACATAATTCATTGCAACTTTTATACACTAGTGGTGTTTATTATTAATAAAAATTCATCGTTCTTACATGCTTCACAGTCTGCACACAATACACACCAATTCACTATTACTTTTAAATAATTTTAGTAATATCTATTTATTTTTAGCACTGTTTTACAATTAAAGTCACAAGTAGTTATTTCAAAACACAGCACAATAGCATTTTTCACTAAACATTTACACTCAGTATTTTCATTTAATATTACACAATATTGTGGTATATACCAGCATAAGTAATGAAGTTATAATATAAACAAAGCAGTCACAATGCAATATATAGCACTAGTTCACGGTGGCACCTACAGGGTTAATTCACTACGTAGTATCACATAGTTTAGGGAATACAGTGCTTCAACTTAAGGATAAAATAAAATGAAGTTGTAAATTTATGGCTGAGCATTAAGCCCTGTTATAAGGCTACGAGAACTCATTTGTCCTGATTACTCCAACATAATTCATTTGATCTTACAACCCAATTGATTTTATAACCTCAACATTACAATAAAGTTACTTTTATTATTAGCAACAAATTAAACAACTCTAAAACTTCAACCGTAATGATAGGCGGTCTCTACACAGTAGAGGATGAGGATTGGCTGTCAGAAATAATCGTCACCCAGGAGGTGTGACCACTAGGCTTTAAAAGACCAGTATGTGAGCGGCGCGCTCACCCTTTGAAAAAGCCGCGAGGCGAAACATGTTAGGGACGTTAGGGACGCTAGGGTACTGGTGATGAGCCCTTGGAGCTCATGTATTTTTAGCTAGCCTTAGGAACCTCGATAGATTAAGATAATTTGAACCGCAATATACCTTAACAGTTGTGAGTGGTTAATGGGGGCAGAACGCTGACGTTCACACAAGCTGCTGGAGAATTTAACCGTTAGCAGTACTCACACCACTTCTAGTAAATTGTGACTACACAGGGCTCAATACCGCACTAATAATGTCTCATTTTGTTATGCTAAATTGAAATCTTATATATATTTTTTACCAAGTATGTCTGTTGTGTTATAACATTACACAGGTACCGTGCAGCTTATAAAATAGCGGTCATTCTTGTTACTACTCAGAGCAGTTGATAATTTGCCATTTACTTAAAGGCATATCTTGAACTAAGTCACTAGATCTGTCTGCTCTATATAAGAACAGGAACGCTATTTACCCAGTGTTTATCACCCTGTAATAAACATTAATATCGAAATACCTTACTACTAACGGTGATAACACCACAATAAGGGGTGATCTCCAATATCACGGATACTCTATATAACAAAGTGTATACCCGCCGGACTTTGTATATCTAATATAAAAGACATTATTAAATATAAAGCATTAAGCCTTTATTTGTGTAGTGCAGGCTTGAACACAGCCTCATATACAAGATGCGTATAGAAAATTAAGTGAAACTTAAAGGGATCCTATATAAAGTCCCTGACTGTACGCACAATGAATAAAAGTGTATAATTACTCAAGCCTCTTAATTATATATGCACAAGTGTACTGTAACGTATTGAGTTAATTCCACAGCAAATTCACAATATTAATTGCAGTGAACCTAAGTATACAACTATTCAATAAATTACCAGCAACAACATACTGATCAATCATATTTTGAGTTGCCACTTCCGGTATATATTGAATATATAGAATTGTTACTAGCCCCCATACCTTATAAGTTATCTATTTATAGATAATTTTTTACCCACCACACCAACCAATATACGATTAACAAGTAATATTATCTTGGCTCCTAAGAGTGTTTTTAAGTGTGTGTTTTCCAATTTTAACTAAGCCTTAATAAAAGTTAATTTTTAATGGTATTTAGTTTACTCAGACAGTTTTGTCTTTGTTCTCTGCACATCTTTGCACGACTATCTCTGTTACCACAAGTTATTTAATTAAACAATCCCCAGAGTGCTACAAATGTAGTCTATCTCAGATAGAGTAACATATCCTATCTGTCAGTTTTTTGTTTAAATTCTGCTCTACTACATAGCACCGTTTTCCTTTACCATACTAATGTGCTGTATGCACATAAGTTAATTAAGAATAAAGGGGATAATTTTATTACATTGAAAGTAGTGCCATTGGACCCTATCCTCTTTTGTTCAAGTATAGAAAGACAGCTTAGTGGCAGAGTTAAGCCCAGTTGCAGAATTCCACTCTCAGGAGACTTAATAGCAGACCTGGTAGTTTGGAAACTTTTCTTCAATAATTTAATGGAGTGCGAATCTAGTGCACTGAACCAATATCTAGTCAGCTGTTGCATCTCTTTAACAATGCAGCTGGATAACACAGCTATGGGGCTTACTTCCAGGGGGAGTGGAGTGCAGATCATTGTCCGAGTACATGGGCTGCTCTGGGCTTGACTCGCAATTTAACCCTCCTTGAACTTTTTCCCATAGTCCTGTCCGTTGAACTATGGGTAAGAAATTTTCAGACAAGACTGTTGTGTTCTGGACAGACAACATCAGTGTTGTATGCGCAATTAACAACCTATCGGCCACTTCAGGGGTGGTGGTGACTTTGCAGCGACACTTGGTGTTGTGCTGTTTGGAACTCAATAATCAATTTCAGGCAAGACACGTCCCTGGGTTAAATAATGTAGTGGCAGATGCCTTGTCCCAGTTTGAGTTAGAGACTTTCAGACTATTAGTCCCGAGAGCATCTACAGTGGGTTTACGTTGTCCTGATTTCCTTTGGCAGCTGGTCGTCCCTGGATAGCTTTACTGCCCTTGGTGTACTCCTCCTTAGCCCCATCCAAGTGGCATGCTTATGTGAGACTCTGGAACAAGTGGGACCAGTTTTGTTTGTCCAATGGGGTCGAGGCTGCTCAGAGATCTCAGGCAACTTTATGTAATTAGTTGGTGAGTTTACATGCCTTGGGCGCTCGGTAGGGAGCCATCCAATCAAGGTTAGCTGCACTGTCTTTCTTTTACCGGTCGGTGGTCTTACCCGACCCCACTAATTTGTTTTTCATTTGGCAAGCAGTTAAAGTTTGGGGTAGAACTCAGCCGCAACAAAAAGATACCCACAAACCTATTACCAGTGACCAACTTGAATGGTTGGTTCACGTGCTGGATAGCATTTGTACCTCCCCATTTGAGGTTTTGCTTTTCAAAACCACGTTTGTGTTAGCCTTTGCAGCGGCGCTAAGAGTTAGCGAGTTAGTGGCTCTGTCAAAACAGAAGATTAGGTATAGGAGTCCAATTTGAGCATGTCACGGCATCAGTTGACTCTCTCTTGTTATTAATCCCCCATTCTAAGACTGATCAGGCAGGGAAGGGCGTTTGGCTCTCCATTCCACCAAAGACAGATAGTTCTTGCTGCCCAGTAAGTATAGGTAACTCATACTTGGCCAGCAGGCCTCAGGTAGCAGGGCAGCTTCTGATACATGCTGATGGTAGATCCCTGTCAAAGTTTTAATTTAGTCGTGTTTTAAAGCAAGCGGCAGTTAAGGCAGGACTAGATGCTAGCAAAATTGCACCACATTCCTTTCAAATAGGGGCAGCTACACATGCGGCTCTTTTCGGCTCCTCAAGCGAGGACATCAAACACCTGGGTCAGTGGTGCTCCAACCATTTTAAAGAGTTATGTCTGCCCGATTGTGTAATTTGCATTTGTTTTTGTTTCCCAATCCTAAACTATTTGTCTTCACAGGAGTCAACCCAGGAGCAAAAAGAATCTGGATTGTGGGTCACTCATTTTTCCATTGGGCCTCTATCCGTTGCTCCTCTCTAGTGGTCAGGCAGCACTTAGGTTTCCCCTTCTTATAAGGCCTCTATTAGGTGGTTAGGGAACAGGGGTATGTGCTGGCCACAATTAGCAGAGGTGATCACTGAGGCCCTCTTACGATGGGGGAAACTTCATATCCTGATTCTACACCTGGGGGGCAGCAATTTGGGGGCAGCTCGGTCCTCCAGTTAAAAAAAATAATGCAGTCAGATATTTATTGGGTAAAAGTCCGCATTCCTGGGATCACAATAGGGTGGTCTAATATTGTTCCCCTCTCACACTGGAGGCATATGTCTGCTCATACAGCAGCTTATAGAGTAAAGAAAAAGATTGATGTCTCTTTATCTAAGACCGTCACAGAGTCCGGTGGCTTCGTGGTACAGCACAAAGCCATCACGGCTGACAGAACTGAGCTGTATAGGAGAGATAAAGTTCACCTATCTGATTTAGGTCTTGACATATTTATAAAGGATAGTCAGAGGGCTTTTTCACCCTTCCAGTAAGTCAGGTTGTGGTTGGTGGCAGCAAGAGTATCATTAAAATACTACCTTGTGGTGGGAGGTCTTGGCCCTGTTGCGCAGGAGAAGGTCACTAGGGGTGAGTGATGACCAGACTTCCGGGGAGGGGGGGTAGACCTTAGGTGCACATGATGTAACCCCTCTCCCTCCCCCTGGGGGTGGTCATGTGATCTCTGTAACCCATCATGGACATCTCCTTTAGGAGCAGAGAACCCTCTGCTGCCGTTTCCGATGGGCCGTTGTTCTCCTGCTGCACTAGGTTAGTTGATCTCTATGCCGCCATAATAGTTGTTCTGTTGTTTCTTTTTCTAATAAAGTTAAGTTTAATAAATCTTGACCTGTGACGGTCAAAATTGTTCCCAACAAGAAGTTGTCTGTGTCGTTATTGTTAATACACATATTTAATATTTATATATAGTTTAGTAAGTTAAATTAAGTGTTTGGTTATTCCCCTCTCTGCTGGAAACGGTCTGGTAAGGATTTAATACTTTAAGTTAGTGAAGGACCCAGCATGGGCCTGGAGCGTGCTAAGGGTTAAGGCTGTAGGATAGTGGGATAGGAGAAGAGGGTTGGTATAGTGGTGCAACATTGTTGCAGAGTAGGGAAGGCCCCTCCTTACCGGTTAAAAGCTGAAGTCTTCCGGGGGCGGAGCCAACCGCCAAAATAGCTAGTTGCAACCTGGAAGAGCTCCTAGCTCAAAAACTTAATTATAGAAGCTATTTGTCAAAACTCTAATCTGGGATTGAAATATCTATGTCCCTGAAAGACTCCTGAGGACACTGACCCAAAAAAAAATGTAAGAAACCTGTCTTGTTAATATAAATATTGCTTGGGGAACAGATTGAAAAACAACCTAGACGCACGCTGCACTCCAACTCAAGATGGCGGAGGACATTATGGAAGCGCTATGGGCGCTAGAACGAGTCATGGACTCCCACTATGTGGACCTGCTGCAAAATATCCACCTCTTATGTCCTGACCCACCGAGCATACCAAGCCATGTGGGCTGTCGACCAGCCTCTCTATCTGGGACTACGGAGGAAAGTTGTAACATGATGGTGTCGGTCTCTGAGGAATTACTGGAGACTCTCTCTCCGGCTGGGTCACATACCTTATTGCTGCAGAGCGAGGAGGATTTTCTTTGAGCACCGCGAGGTGCCTGTCCGGCTGTGAGGGTGGATGGGCTCCCTGCGGATGCCGCAACAGTGCTGGCCCATAAGGCGAGGTGGACGGCCGCGGCCGGAGCTGCTGATGCTGATCCTGTGTTGCCGCATCACGATCATCCTGCATACTGGGCTCCAGCTGGAGATATCTACCTGACCATGATGGTGAGCAATGTGACTTCCGCGAGGTCTTCTCTCAATGCTGGCTCCCTAACACGGGAAAATGAACTCTCATGGGTCTTTCTGTATTGCGCTGAGTTTCAAGGGCCACATAAGAAAATTTGGAAAAGCAGACTACTATATGGAACTCAGCCAGTTATAGCGCAGGGGCTAAATTATCTGATCCTCTCCCTTGCTGTTCGCTACACAAGATCGAAACAGCTATACAACTTCAGGGCAAGATTTTTCTGGGCCGAAGGGATCGGGTAAAGCAGCAAAACATCTCGCAGTGAGTAGGGAACACGCATCCCATATATTGAAGACTGTATCCTACCTAATTACAGTTTGTGGACACTTGGTGTCTATTATACTAAATGCTCAAAGACTATATAACAACCAAGTTCAAGGAGATCTAAACCACCCTCTGCTTGTCTACATGAGACCCCCACCCTGCACGTTGAACTTATGCTGGGACCCTCGAGGTCCTCCATGGGTCCAGGTGTCATTCTCCCATGGCACATTAAACCTCACTCACTATTAGGATGGATCTTTCTGTTTTCATATCCGCATCCCCTTTGCTTTTGAATCTGGACTCTTAACACGTAGTTCTCCAAGCCGAAGCTCCCCTGTTGAACTTTTGCTGAGTCTGGACTTTGGTAAAGCATGGGTCTATATGGCACGTTGCTATAGTTATACAAATGTTGTAATACAGTAAAATATGCATATTAGCTGGCTGAAGTATTGATGTTATCTCTTCACTGACCCTAAGTGTAAATTATGAGATGTGTTCTACTGCTCTTGATATAGTTACACTATTAGATATTTACATTAATAGATAAACATATCTGAGTTATTAAAAGCAAGTGGACCCAATAGCATAGATACAATACTACTCTACTAGACTACAATAGATATCCTGCCATGCTTGAATACTGTCCTCAGATGCACCCACAAGCAGATGACTCTGATAAAAGGGGTATACACCCAGATTAGATAGAACCTACATCATTTTTTTTTCTTTTTTTTGTATGTCAGCATTTATATTCTTCTCCTGAATTTTGGGTCTCTATTGCTTTATGGTTTATTAGGTTTGAAAATGCTCTTTTGCATATTATATATACTATCTGACAATTACTACTAGATGTTGTGAAAACAAGTATTAGCACCTCATTCTTGTTAGTGCAGACTATTACAGAAGTTACCTTGTTTTTCATGCTATATGTTCTCTCTACTTAGCTTTTAAGTAATATCACTATTTATATAGATCAAATCTAATATAGGCTTATCAGCGTGAAGCTTATATATGCTGTATGTATTCTAACTCATGTGAATATGGATAGTGGCTAATGTATATGTCTTACACTTCTACATTTTATTTGTGCCATATTATTATTGATGGCTGGTTTTGAGACTATTTGTACATAATACTTGTATACGTACTGCTAAATATAGCAATTACTTGACCTAGTTAGGATTATCTGACCCTTAGATACTATGTGCCTATAAATCTGTATTTAGGTGTTCCTTAGCATCCTGGTCCATATTCAACCTAGTACTATGCATTACGGGATCACTACTTATCCTAATATTAGCTCCTATCAAGAATTGTATATGTCATATTCACACGTAGTATAGGTCCGCAGCTCCTTATTGCTTTAGAGGTAACTTTCTTATGTTTAAGCATGCTCTATTCTTTGTATAGTGTTATATAGACTCAATTCTATTTTTAGACCTACAGGTATCTGTTTATGTTGGCTAATTGATATACAATTCTTATGCTATATGATGTCTGTTTTGTCATGGTTTCCTCATGTTTTCTAAATCTTAGATATGCTTAGAATATTCCTCAAATGTACTAAGATAGATGGATTGTCTGCTACACGACACCACATAAGTTTTGACATATGCCAATAACTGGATATTTATACCCAAGACAACAGCTACTAGCCCAGACAATAAAGCATCTGCTCCATCTCATATAGACACATGCATTTTGCAACCTAAAAAAACCCTTCTGCAACCCATCTACTCCTTAGCCTATTTGTAACTACAGAAGACCTTGGTAACTTCCCCACTTAGTTCCATATATATTGTAAGGTACGTTGACAATACTTAAACTCCAATATCATAAGATCTCTACGATCGGGCACTTCTAAGCCCACTCCAGGCACCCTATGTTACTTACATTTATACATGGCTTCGTCCCCCCACTTCCTCCTTTTCCTATGCGCATAGCGGTGCTTACCCGCTGAATATCCCCCTCCCCCTATATAGCTCGGCCCAATAGTGGCTGATACTCATGTTAAATCTCCACAGGCTAATATTTTGGTCTTAGGTAAAATACTATTAGAATGTGGAGCTCATACGCTGATAATATAAAATGAAGTTCTATTTCATCTCGCCTAAGATACTGTCTATCTTCATATCCAGATTTGAAATATATATGCATATTGCTTACTTAATAATACCTATGTATAGACAATGTATTATTTTCTTTGTTGTAACTTTGGCCTTAGGGCGAGTCCTTGTTGTGATGATATATGCTTTAACTTCAATAAAAAAATTATTTTTTAAAAAAAAAAAGCTGAAGTCTTCCAAGCAACTTCCTCTTCTCCATCCGATCCAGACTGAGATATGTTTTTCCTCCCGTCCCCTTTTTTACATGGCAGCTCACATTGTGAATGGAAGGGCTATGGCTAATCAACTTAGGTCTCAATAAGTCCATAGTGTTAAGGTATGGCTCTCCTTTCTCTGTCTATTCGGTTCGAGAAGCTTGGTAGCAGAGAGTCCTTATACTCAGGTGGAGATTTACAGGCACTCTGGCGGCGGGAGGTCTCGACCCTGTTGCGCAGGAGGTCACTAGCAATGAGTGATGACCAGATTTCCAGGGAGGGGCGGTAGGCCTCAGGTGCACATGAGGTAACCCCTCTCCCTCCCCCCGGGGGTGGTCACATGATCTCTGTAACCCCTCAGCGACATCTCCTTTTGGAGCAGAGAACCCTCTGCTTCTGTTTCCGTTGGGCCATTGATCTCCTGCTGTACTGGGTTAGTTGATCTCTATGCCGCCATATTAGTTGTTCTGTTGGTTCTTTTTCTAATAAAGTTAAGTTTAATAAATCTTGACCTGTGACGGTCAAAATTTTTCCCAACAAGAAGTTGTCTGTGTCGTTATTGTTAATGCACATATTTAATATTTATATATAGTTTAGTAAGTTAAGTTAAGTGTTTGGTTATTCCCCTCTCTGCTGGAAACGGTCCGGTAAGCATTTAATCCCTTATGCATTTATAAATGCTATTATACTATTGTAGGAAAAAATATGACTACTAGCAGGAACTTTCCCATGTTTGTTTTGCTTGGAATGTGTGTGACTTGTGTCTGTGGCAGATCCTAAATGTGCCAGAGCGGTCACCAGCAACAGCTGGAACAGATAAAGTGGTTTGTAGTTTTAACTTATTATCTGACTGTACACTCTCTTTCCCTTCTGGTTTTAAAATAATGATACCAATCAATTCCCATATACTATTATTCTTTGAATATTTAGAAAAAGCTTGTACAGTTTGCAGTTCACAAAAATAACTTTCATCCATTTAAAAAAATAAAATACATTATTATGATTTTAAATTGGTCACAAGAGAAAAGGAGAAGCATTAAATGACTAGACCGGTAGCCAAAATCATTAGTGCTAAAAAATAAAAAAAAAATTCCTCAAATTACTATTATTATTATTATTATTAAGACGTATGCTTGCTTAAACACAAAAAAATAGAAAGGCTAAAAGTATAGTATGCATGTATAGCCTGTATAAATATGGTATTGTTCCAATTTGCTGTGTATATACATACTATTCACCACACAAGGCCTTAGACCATGTGCATGCCTTGTTAATGGAAGGTGATTGTCCATATCAGACCCCAGGTTATTTGTGATCCCATATGCCAGCTATATACCCACATCCAACCCCACACCAAATGCATGGTCCCTGTTCCCCCTTTAAGCCACATAGTTACTTATATCAGTTCCTAGGCCAGATGCATGCTCCTTGCACACCCCTATGCTAGGTATATGTCCAGATCACCTCAGATCTGATGCATGACACCTGCTCTTCTCTAAGCCAAGTATTTTCAGACAACAGACCCAGAATCCCAGATACTATGACTGGCTCTCCAAAGTATATGAGAACAAAGAAGGTGGCACTCTTAAACAAGCAAACCTTTATTAGAAGAGCAACGTTTCGGGATTCCTGTCCCTTTCTCAAGCTTGAGCTTAAGCAAGGGACAGGAGTCCTGAGACGTTGCTCGTCTAATAAAGGTTTGCTTGTTTAAAAGTGCCATGTTCATCTTCTTTGTTCTGATATACTTTGGAGGCCTTAAGAGGTAGGCCTGGAAGGTGTAACACCTACTCTACATATTTGTCTGTGGCAGTTGTCGTAAGGTGTTGTGCTGATCCTACCTACTTGGTCCTTATGCCTGGTATTACCCAAAGTAAGATGTTCCCCCTGCAGATCTATGCTGGGTATATTCTAGATATGCGCATTTCATTTTGAGCGATTCGGAGATTCTAATGCATTCGAATTTCCGAATCGGTAGCATAAACTAAAATCCCCAAAAATTCTGAAAATGAATAAATCAGTTTCCAAATTTTCAGATCCATTCTTTATTCATATTTGGAACTTTTCATTGTTCTAATCTAAACTGCAGTTCCCCGACATCGCTGACACTATCTAAATCACTAAATAAAGCAATTAACCCCTACACCGCCGCTCCCCGACATCGTCGACACTAACTAAATCACAAAATAATCCTATTAACCCCTAAACAGCCGTTCCCCGACATCGCAGACACTGACTAAACCTATTAACCCCTAAACCGCCATTCCCAAACATCGCCAAAACTAACTAAACCTATAAACCCCTAAACCACAGTTCCCAAACATCACCGACACTAACTAAACCTATTAACCCCTAGACCGCAGTTCCCAAACATCGCCGACACTAACTAAACCTATTAACCCCTAAACCGCAGTTCCCAAACATCGCCGACACTAACTAAATCTATTAACCCCTAAACCCCAGTTCCCCGGCATTGCTGACACTAACTAAACCTATTATCCCCTAAACCGCAGTTCCCAAATATCGCCGACACTAACTAAATCTATTAACCACTAAACCACCATACACCCACATTGTCAACATTAACTAAACCTATTAAGCCATAAACCGCCACATCGCAACAACCTATATTAAACTATATTAACCCCTAAACCTAACACCCCATAACTTTAACATAATTAAATTAGACCTAAATTAAAGTTACAATTATTAACTAACTACTTATTTAAAAATAAATACACTTACCTGTGAAATAAAAATAAAACCTAAGCTAGCTACAATATAACTATTTACTAACTACCCAGTTAAAATAAATACAAACTTACCTGTGAAATAAAAATAAAACCTAAGATTACACTAAAACCTAACATTACAAAAATAAAAAATCTAACATTACAAAAAAAATTAAAACTACAATTACAAAAAATAATAAAACACTGCAATTACAAAAAATAATAAAAACTACCATTACAAAAAATAACAAACAAAATTACCCAAAATAATACAAATTATTCCTATTCTAATACCCCGTTTTAAAAAAAAAAAAAAAAAAACTAATCTATAATAAACTACCAAGGGTCCCTATAAGGTCATTTTTTTTAGGGCATTGCCCTAAAGTTAACAGCTCTTTTGCAAAAAAATAAAAACAAACACCCCCTAACATTACAATCCCCCACCCCCCCAAAATAAAAAAAACCTTACTAAAAAAAACAACTAATCTACCCATTGCCCTGAAAAGGGCATTTGTATAGGCATTGCCCTTAAAAGGACATGCAGAAGTCCGGCAAAATATCTTCATTCCAGAGGCGAAGCATCTTCATCCAGGCGGCTCCATCTTCATCCATTGCAGGACCGGCCTCTTCTTCATCCCTAAGGAGGCGGGGCAGTCGATGTGCGGAGGCGGAAGTCCAGGCGGGGGTCCATCGGTCTGATGTGGAGGTGCTCTTCATGCGATCGTCCGCTGCACACTGAGAATTCAATGCAAGGTACCCTTTTATATTGGGGTACCATTGCATTCCTATTGGCGGAAAAATTTAAATCAGCCAATAGGAATTAGAGCTGCTTAAATCCTATTGGCTGATTTGAACAGCCAATAGGATTTAAGCAGCTCTCATTCCTATTGGTAGTTTATTATAGATTAGTTTTTTTTTATTTTGGGGCGTTTTCTTTTAAACGGGGTATTAGAATTGGAATAATTTTTATTGTTTTGGATGATTTCATTTGTTATTTTTTGTAACAGTATTTTTTCTTTATTTTTTTTAATTTTAGTGTTTCTTATTTTTTTTAATTGTAGTTTAATTTTTTTTGTAATGTTAGGTTTATTATTTTTGCAATGTTAGGTCTTTTATTTTTGTAATGTTAGGTTTTATTAGTTTAAGCTTAGGTTTTATTTTTATTTCACAGGTAAGTTTGTATTTATTTTAACTAGGTAGTTAGTAAATAGTTATATTGTAGCTAGCTTAGGTTTTATTTTTATTTCACAAGTAAGTTTGTATTTATTTTAAAATAGGTAGTTAGTTAATAATTGTAACTTTAATTTAGGTTTATTTTAATTATGTTAAAGTTAGGGGTGTTAGGTTTAGGGGTTAATATGGTTTAATTTAGGTTGTTGCGATATGGGGGTGGCGGTTTAGGGGTTAATAGTTTTAGGTAGTGTTGGCAATGTAGGGGGACTGCGGTTTAGGGGTAAATAGCTTTATTTAGTGTCGGCGGTGTGGGTGGAGGCGGCGGTTTTAGATAATTTTGTTTTGGAAATCACCAGCATATTAGTTATGTTAAATTAAATCATTTTTTCTGATCCATTCTTTATTCATATGCATTATTCTATTCTAAACTTCACAATAGAATAATGCATATGAATAAAGAATGGATCCGAAAAAACGAACGGATCCAAAAAAAACGATTTAACTTAACATAAATAATTTGCCGAAACAATTTTTTTTAAAACTTAATTAAACTAATTTGCCGAAATGAAATTATTTATTTAACTAATGAAAATGAACACATTTTTTAGCGTCGCACATGTCTAGTATATTCCAGACCATAGACACGATGCATAGGTCCCGAACCTCACCCACGTGTTACATATTTGCCCACAAAAAATTGTAAGTCTTATGAAAGGATCTTGTACCAGTTATGCTAGATATATTCTCCTATAAAAATGTAGGTCAGATGCATACTACCGGAATGCCTGAATCAGAACTAATTCATGACAATTGCTCCCCTCTTTGCCATGTATATTCCCACAAAAACACTCATCCGAAGATACTAATAACCACAACAACCCCTTAGGCTAGGTATATGCCCAAACCAGATTGTAGACTATGCATAGCAATTGCAAACCTTATGCTAGATATAGGCTTCCCAGCAAGAGACATCTGAAGCAATACAAAAACAAAGAAGGCACCTCCTAGCGCAATTGTTTCCACAGTGTGAATACTGTGTATATCTATTCCCACCAAGAGACATTAAATATTGGAAGATAAGGGAGAAGTAGCCAATATTCTATAACATTGGAATGTAAGGCAAAAGTAGCCTACATTCCCAAGCCCATGTCACAATATCCATTATAGATTCATGATGGTTTTTGAGACATCTGAGGGATTGGAGATCAAGCGCATTCAGAAGTGGTTTTTGGCCTTGCCCTTTACACACCGAGATTTTACCGGTTTCCTTGAATCTTTTAAATTTAATTGTGCAATGTAAAGGGTGAAATGCCCAAAATCCTACCGATTTGTCTTTGGGGAATGTTGTTATCAAAGTGTTGGATTATTTGCTGATGCATTTGTTGGCAGATTGGCGAGCCTCGACCCATCCTTGCTCTTGAAGGACTAAGCCTTTTCGGAGACTCCTTATATACTATATACTACAAGATTGCCTCACTTGTTTCACATCATCTTCTTATTTCAACTTGTCACATCGCTAATAGTCCAAAAAAAGTAAAACATCAAATAATGTGTTAATAATGTGCTTTAAATATAGTACAGGGTGAATTGAATTTTCAAATTACTCTTTTTGTTTTGTTTTTTTGCATTTTCCCTACAGTCCCAACTTTTTCAAAATTGAGATTGTTCATATAGAGCCAGATACAAGTGAAGCTCTAATTAACTCTCCCACTCAAGGGTTAACTGTGCTAGATGTAAGCTTTTAGCGTGAGTCTGATTGTGCTCATATTATGAGTTGAAAGTAAACTGTATTCAATTGCATGCTAACCTGACGAGAGCAAAAATATTTCACATTACAATGTTCCTCACATAGAAGAATATGTTCTATTTATTCATAAATAAATATTTCTACATATATCTTATGTTTTTGGTACAATATATATCTATAACATTTTATATATATATACATATATATGTACAGGAAATAGCTGTTTCCCACGGCTTAGTTCGTGTGGATTTTGTGATTTGGTACAATTGTTTTTAAAAGCAACATGAGTTTTTTGTCCAAAATTTACGAAATATTGATATTGAAGGTTGATGTTTTAACGTAAAAAGTAATGTTTATTGCAGGCTTTATTCAGGGTGTGTTGGCTACAAAACAAAGATAGTTTTTGTCCAAAATCTACAAAATATTGATATTGAAGGTTGATGTTTTAATGTAATAACAGGGGCATATTACCGCCTAGACAGACAAGGCCCATGCCTATGGTGGCAGCTTGGGAAGGGGTGGCACTTTTTGGGACCTCTGTAGGAGTCTGACTCCACTCTCCAGTCCTCACTCGCATCTACTTAAGGAGTCTCCCAACCATGGCATGCCCTATCTTCCTTGCACGCACAATGCTCCACCTCCCTCCCGCAGTTGCCCACCCTACAAATAAAGTCTCCCACCCACCACCCGCGGTAACTGCCGTTCATCCGACAAACTGGACTGGATTGAGCCCAGAGAATAGTAGCCGATAGTACCGGGAGGGAGATTAGCGCCAAACACTTAGCGATCACACCGCAAGCCCCTCCCCTACAGCACCATGACAAGGAGGGAGCCAAGGTGCAGGACATGCGGGTCGGGAAATGGTAGCTGTAGCTCAAACACTGTTGGGGGCAGGGGAGGCTCAGTAAAGCAGACAGCAGCCGTGGGTAATAAGGAGCAGCAACAAGGTGAGCACACAGAGCCACAACAAGTAAACCCACTTGGGCAAAACACAAGCAGCAGAATAGTGTATGTCATATCTACTGGCTTTAGAGGTTACAGGATCCATATATATATATATATATATAAATATATAAATATATATATACACATATACATATATATATACACATATATATATATATATATATATATACACACACATATATATAAATATATATATATATACAGTATATATGTACAGTATATATGGGTGTTTGCAGGTTTATTATCACATTATACCCTGACCAAAAAATATTATGCCCAAAAAATAGCCTAAAACCAAGGGGGTGGGGGGTTGGAGGGCAGCAGAATTTTGAGTGCCTAGGGCAGCACAAAACCTAAATACGCCACTGTGTAATAAGCAATGTTTATTGCAGACATTATTAAGGGCGTATTAGCTACAAAACAAAGGTTGTTGTTCCATACAGGGAGTGCAGAATTATTAGGCAAATGAGTATTTTGACCACATCATCCTCTTTATGCATGTTGTCTTACTCCAAGCTGTATAGGCTCGAAAGCCTACTACCAATTAAGCATATTAGGTGATGTGCATCTCTGTAATGAGAAGGGGTGTGGTCTAATGACATCAACACCCTATATCAGGTGTGCATAATTATTAGGCAACTTCCTTTCCTTTGGCAAAATGGGTCAAAAGAAGGACTTGACAGGCTCAGAAAAGTCAAAAATAGTGAGATATCTTGCAGAGGGATGCAGCACTCTTAAAATTGCAAAGCTTCTGAAGCGTGATCATCGAACAATCAAGCGTTTCATTCAAAATAGTCAACAGGGTCGCAAGAAGCGTGTGGAAAAACCAAGGTGCAAAATAACTGCCCATGAACTGAGAAAAGTCAAGCGTGCAGCTGCCAAGATGCCACTTGCCACCAGTTTGGCCATATTTCAGAGCTGCAACATCACTGGAGTGCCCAAAAGCACAAGGTGTGCAATACTCAGAGACATGGCCAAGGTAAGAAAGGCTGAAAGACCGACCACCACTGAACAAGACACACAAGCTGAAACGTCAAGACTGGGCCAAGAAATATCTCAAGACTGATTTTTCTAAGGTTTTATGGACTGATGAAATGAGAGTGAGTCTTGATGGGCCAGATGGATGGGCCCGTGGCTGGATTGGTAAAGGGCAGAGAGCTCCAGTCCGACTCAGACTCCAGCAAGGTGGAGGTGGAGTACTGGTTTGGGCTGGTATCATCAAAGATGAGCTTGTGGGGCCTTTTCGGGTTGAGGATGGAGTCAAGCTCAACTCCCTGTCCTACTGCCAGTTTCTGGAAGACACCTTCTTCAAGCAGTGGTACAGGAAGAAGTCTGCATCCTTCAAGAAAAACATGATTTTCATGCAGGACAATGCTCCATCACACGCGTCCAAGTACTCCACAGCGTGGCTGGCAAGAAAGGGTATAAAAGAAGAAAATCTAATGACATGGCCTCCTTGTTCACCTGATCTGAACCCCATTGAGAACCTGTGGTCCATCATCAAATGTGAGATTTACAAGGAGGGAAAACAGTACACCTCTCTGAACAGTGTCTGGGAGGCTGTGGTTGCTGCTGCACGCAATGTTGATGGTGAACAGATCAAAACACTGACAGAATCCATGGATGGCAGGCTTTTGAGTGTCCTTGTAAAGAAATGTGGCTATATTGGTCACTGATTTGTTTTTGTTTTGTTTTTGAATGTCAGAAATGTATATTTGTGAATGTTGAGATGTTATATTGGTTTCACTGGTAAAAATAAATAATTGAAATGGGTATATATTTGTTTTTTGTTAAGTTGCCTAATAATTATGCACAGTAATAGTCACCTGCACACACAGATATCCCCCTAAAATAGCTATAACTAAAAACAAACTAAAAACTACTTCCAAAACTATTCAGCTATGATATTAATGAGTTTTTTGGGTTCATTGAGAACATGGTTGTTGTTCAATAATAAAATTAATCCTCAAAAATACAACTTGCCTAATAATTCTGCACTCCCTGTAGATATGCGTCCAGGAATTTTTTAGTGTTGTAATTACAAACAGAGAATGAGACAGACAAAACTGGACCACTCGCAATGACGTGTGCCCTCACATGTGTGCCCATTCGGGTTGCACAGTTGCTGACATTAACTGTGAGATTTTGTTAATTTTTTGTCAGCCAGATTACAACTTTTGCGTTATGGCTGCTTGCTAATTACTTGTACATTAGTTATGTTGCACACTTTTTATAACGTCTGAAAACAACCTTGTAACGCGTTGCAGTAACACGACTACCGAGTTTATTTAATAAGCGTAATCACAGGCGCATTAAAGATTCTCCCATAGAGACCAATGCTAAATGAACTAAGCACTGATTTTTAATCTAACACTCGATCTCGCGAGAAATACACACTGCTCTGTCATATTACGTATACGGAATAATGCGCAACAAAAACACAAAGCTCAAATGTACAAACAACAATCGCTCACTTATGCATGAGTTAGAGTTAGTGTGAGAGAGTGAGTTAGTGTGAGTTAGTGAGCGAGAGTTTGTTTTGGTGAGTGTGCAAGTGTTTTGTTCCTACATTCATTATATAAACACATTTACATGCAAACACATTCAATACATACATACACTTATCACTAACACTACATACACTCCATACCCCATTCCCTCTCATGTTACACTCCATACCCCATTCCCTTTCATCCCATACCCCATTCCCTTTCATCCCATACCCCATTCCCTTTCATCCCATACCCCATTCCCTTTCATCCCATAGGTTTTTGTTTTATTAAAAAAAACTTATTGTTTACATATCCTCATTTTCGTCTTTTTCCAAATATACGTTTGTCTATTTAATACCCCTTACCCTCTTTTATTTATATACCATTCACACTTTCAGCACTTTTTTACTTTTTGTTCATTATTTTGACCCCCTTTCATTTGGGCACCTTCAGATTTTGTTTGAGTATGTCGGGAGAGGGGAATAGGGAGCAGATTAGCCCGGAGCTATTAGAGATCATTAGGCAGGAGGCTAGGGCTGAGTTCAGGGATGAGCTTGTAGAGGAGGTTAGGCAGGAGGTTAGGCAGGAGAGAGGGAGATGAAGGGGGAGAGGAACGGGACTGGAAGGGGGAGAGGAAGGGGTGGGTGGATCCAGCCACATTGTTGAAGATGAACAAGTGGCTGGGCCCAGTGGTGTGCAGCGTAGACAAGGAGCTTCACAGTCCTGGGAATAGAGGCTCATATCGCATGGGAAGTCCAGGCAGAGGGAGGAGAGATATACCATGGATGAGAAGGAGGCCCTTATAGAGGCTTATATGGAGAGGGCTAGGAGGCTGCAGGCACCGAAGGCCACCCCTAAGGATAAGAGGAAGCTGTGGATGGAGATCAGGGATGCCATAAATGCAGTGGGGGTTTATAACAAGGATGTGAAGTCTATTCAGCATCGTTACCGGGACTGCAGAGCTGAACTGAAAAGAAAGCTCTCAAGGGAGAGGGAATACCTAGTCGGGACCAGTGGCGGTCTGGAAAAAATATTTGAGTTTTCCCGCTGGGAGGAAATACTGCGTCCCAACATCTCAGAGGTGGCCATAGTTGGTATCGGAGGAGTTGGTATCAGAGGAGTTGGTACCGGGAACCTGCCACTCTCATCTGCCGGTAAGCTCATTTAATAATCACTTTACATCTACCTCATAACCCATTCACACGCAAAAATTATTTAAGGATATGACTAACGCAATTTTTTATACATTATTACGTAAACGCATTTACAATTACCTTGCGAAAGTTGCATTTCAAGAAAAGCCATCACATTAGTATCCAGTCTACAGATTAGGTGTGCATTTAAACAGATTTAAGATAAATGCAAAAAAACATTCAGATTGACCATATAGATATCAGAAAGACGGGTTTGCAAATGCTGAAATCTTATAGATTGATCGATTTTGCTTACAATAGAATTACTAAAGCAGCCTCATTAATACACTTTCAAATAGAACATTTACATCTTTATTTGGAACTGTGCTAATATCTCGATTTCTTTCTTTTTACAGAGTCTGAGGCCAGGGAGGAGGCAGCACAGCACCCACAGGCTTCTCCTTCACCCAGGAATGAGAGTGGTGCAGATGACTTGCCACCTCAGGAAGACATGGAAGACATCTCTGTACCATCATCCCCTGAAGAAGCCGCCCCTCGTGCACCAGCAGCCTGCCGTGCACCAGCAGCCCGGCTTGCAGAAGCTCCTCAGGAGAACATACCCCCAGAGATAGCAGAGGTGCAGATCTTGACTGATTTCCTCGAGGAGATGCGTGCCTCCCGGAGGGAACAGGCGGAAAGCAGAGTGTACCTGACAGGAGTATTGAATAATATTCACGAAGGCCAAAGAAAGATTTTGAATACTCTTAAGGATATGTTGCAGGTCCTCCGGGAGGCGGAAAAACGCACCATCTGATCCTGGGCCATCTGCTCCTGCACCATCTGCTCCTGGACCATCTGCTCCTGGACCATCTGCTCCTGCACCATCTGATCCTGGGCCTCCTCCATCTTCTCCTCTGCCTCAATCTCCTCCTCAGCCTGGTGATCCCTTAATCACTCACAGTACTGCTCCTCCCCCTCTTCCCCAAACTTCTCCTATGAGAACTCGTCGGAGGGGGCAGTTGCCCCCCTAGAGCCTCAGTCTTGTGGGAAGAGGGGAAGGAAGAGGAAGTAATTTTTTATATATTTTTTATTTATTTAATGTGTAAAGGATAGGTATGTGATGATGTGGTCTTCTTACACTTGTGGAGCGCACTCTGTATTTAATAGGCTTCTATGGGACCGGGTCCATGGAGGCAGATTGTTTGCAGAGTGTGTTTTACAGGTGTGTGGAGACCACATCATCACATGCAGTCCTTGTTGATTACATTGGTTGGTTTTTGCAATGTGATGTCCAAACTGTTCTCCTAATCTCAAACAAAATGACCATTAAAATTATACATGATGGCATATCACTGTTTTGATGCCAACAACACAGCTTAAAGGGACAGTCATAGCATGAATTATTGTTGGTTACAAAGCAAACACTTTATTACGCATTTTTGGAATAACAAGACTGTTATACAAATACACATTTTACTTCTGTGATTAACCTTGTATCTATGCCTCAGCAAAATGACCCCTTATTTCTATTTTTTTGACAGACCTGGATTTCAACCAATCACTGATCACTCCAGGGTAACTATACTGCATGAGCTCAATGTTTTCTATATGAAGCACATTAACTAATGTCCTCTAGTGGTCAAAATGCATTCGGAAAAGATGCACTCTTTAAGGTCTAAGAAATGAGTAGATGAACCTCCTAGGTTTATCCTTCAAATAAGAACAACAAGAGAACAAATATAAATTGGGGATAAAAGTTTAAGAGAAATTTGAAGAAAATTGAATTTTTTAATATTTAAATCATTAATGTTTTGCTTGACTTGACTATCCCTTTAACCCCTTAGTGACCAGAGCACTTTTCCATTTTCTGACTGTTTGGGACCAAGGCTATTTTTACATTTCTGCGGTGTTTGTGTTTAGCTTTAATTTTTCTCTTACTCATTTACTGTACCCACACATATTATATACAGTTTTTCTCGCCATTAAATGGACTTTCTAAAGATAACATTATTTTCATAATTTCTTATAATTTACTAAAAAAAATGTTATAAAATATGAGGGGGAAAAAAACACCACACACTTTTTCTAATTTTGACCCCCAAAATCTTTTACACATCTACAACCACCAAACACCCATGCTAAATAGTTTCTACATTTTGTCCTGAGTAAATACCCAATGTTTACATGTTCTTTGCTTTTTTTGCAAGTTATAGGGCAATAAATACAAGTAGCACTTTGCTATTTCCAAACCACTTTTTTTTTCAAAATTAGCGCTAGTTACATTGGGACACTGATATCTTTTAGGAATCCCTGAATATCCCTTGACATGTATATGTATATATATATATATATATATATATATATATATATATATATATATTAGAAAACATCCCAAAGTATTGATCCAGGCCTATTTTGGTATATTTCATGCCACCATTTCCGTGCCAAATGCGATTAAATAAAACATTTAGTTTACTTTTTCACAATTTTTATCACAAACTTTAGGTTTCTCGCTGAAAATATTTACAAACAACTTGTGCAATTATGGCATACATGGTTGTAGGAGCTTCTAGGGTTAATTTTAGCTTTAGTGTAGTGTAGTAGACAACCCCAAGTATTGATCTAGGCCCATCTTGGTATATTTCATGCCACCATTTTCCCGCCAAATGTGATCAAATTAAAAAAACTTTACATTTTTCACAATTTTAGGTTTCTCACTGAAATTATTTACAAACAGCTTGTGCAATTATGGCACAAATGGTTGTAAATGCTTCTCTAGGATCCCCTTTGTTCAGAAATAGCAGACATATATGGCTTTGGTGTTGCTTTTTGGTAATTAGAAGGCCGCTAAATGCCGCTGCGCACCACACGTGTATTATACCCAGCAGTGAAGGGGGTTAATTAGGGAACTTGTAGGGTTAATTTTAGCTTTAGTGTAGTGTGATAGACAACCCAAAGTATTGATCTAGGCCCATTTTGGTATATTTCATGCTACCATTTCACCGCCAAATGCGATCAAATAAAAAAAATCGTTCACTTTTTCACAAACTTTTTCACAAACTTTAGGTTTCTCAATGAAATTATTTACAAACAGCTTATGCAATTATGGCACACGGTTGTAAATGCTTCTTTGGGAACCCCTTTGTTCATAAATAGCAGACATATATGGCTTTGGTGTTGCTTTTTGGTAATTAGAAAGCCGCTAAATGCCGCTGCGCATCACACGTGTATTATGTCTAGCAGTGAAGGGGTTAATTAGGTAGCTTGTAGGGAGCTTGCAGGATTAATTTTAGCTTTAGTGTAGAGATCAGCCTCCCACCTTACACATCACACCCCCTGATCCCTCCCAAACAGCTCTCTTCCCTCCCCCACAATTGTCCCCTCCATCTTAAGTACTGGCAGAAAGTCTGCCAGTACTAAAATAAAATGTATCTTTAATTTTTAATTTTTTTAATAATATTTACATATGCTGCTGTGTAGGATCCCCCCTTAGCCCCCAACCTCCTTGATACCCCCCCATACAGCTCTCTAATGCCCCCTCTACCTATTTTCCACCATCTTGGGTATTGGCAGCTGTCTGCCAGTACCCAATTTGCCCCAAAAATTTTTTTTTTTTATTTTTACATTTAAAAAAATATATTTTCTGTAGTGTAGCTGCCCCCCCAAATACCCTACTTACCCTCCCCCTCCTACATCCCTCCTTCCATCTCCCTCCTTCCCATTACTTTTATACTAGCAGCCGGTAAATGAGGCACACTCACGAGCATGCACACACCCGCACGCCCCCGTCACAACCGCGCAACTTGAAACACATAATGAGGACCGATCGCCGGTATGTGTGTAACGAGGGGCCGCCCACCTGCCTCCCAGCTGCAGCTCCCACCCACCAATTGCAGATGCAGAGAGAGCCACAGAGTGGGGTAAAAAGGGAATTGCAGTGATGCCTGCATATTGAGGCATCACTGCAATACCCTGGAAGCACCTGGAAGCGATCAGGATCGCTTCCAGAACTTCAAACCCCAGAGGACACGCCAGGAACGTCCTTGGTCGTTAAGGGTGTTTTTTTGTAGGACGTTCCTGGCACGTCCTTGGTTGTTAAGGGGTTAAACAAGAACATATGCTAACATATACTAATCTTTAGGGCTTGGTGGTATATCTACACATACTTGTAAAAACAAGAAAATATTTAAATAGGATACTAAGCCTGTATGTCATATTTCTCTCAATGTGTTAAATAAAGTCTCTTTTTTTAAAGCTACATTAGAGTGTTGGAATTTATTAAGAAAGACATTTCATTTAGAAGGTGTATGAAAGCAGAACATTCGCTTACATGATTTTTAGAGAGTCTAACATTTTAAACAATATTCACACTTACTCACATTCTTTGACTCATTATATTGGTATCCTTTACAGAAAGGTTTATCTAGGACTGCTCTGGTGATTGGTGGCTGCATATACCTACCGATTGTCATTGACTCACCCACGTGTTTAATTAAAATATAGTAGTGTATTGATGCTCATTCAACACATTATACCAAGAGACTGAAGCACATTTGAGAATAGAAGATAATTCAAAACCTGGTTAAAAATGTAAGTTAAAGAGAAAAATAAAAATTCTGGTTTCATGTCCTTTTAAGAGTTACATTAGAAATATATGCTCACAATACTATATTTGGAGATTAACAATGTGGAAGCCATACATGACACGATACTGAGCATTTACATTAAGATAAAATATCAGGACATAACATCTAGAATAAGTAGACATCTCATATATTTATCATATGATAAAGGTCAATGCATATTGATTATTTTATTCAAATACAAAAGCGCATCTTTAGAAATTAGATATGTAGAAAATTCAACACAACACATTAATTATTTAGTAAAATGAAAATATTGTTGACAAACATATTAAACAAGATGGAGTATATTCATGGATCTGCACTTGCCTCAAAATGTATTCTGCATGAAAAACATATAGCCTTCATTCGTTTCTTCAACGAGACAGCCATCAAAAGATATTTTTGTGTTCTTTAGCAGCTATGGTTCAACAATGTACATGATTGACACAACCCATAATTCAAGAAAGTCATGGTTTTAAATTTGTGTTCTCATTCGCAAACGTAGGTTACGTGGAAAATCAAATATTGTGGGAGAACGTCATAAAATCAGACGGATTTAACACCTTGGCATGTGAAGTCTTAAGCAACATGGCGCATCTGAGATAGTGTAAAAATGTCATCCAATCAAAGGCGCACCCGAGATCACGTTTAAACGTCATCTAATCAAAGCATGCATTTTACAGCTTTGCATGTGACGTCTTAAGCAACATGGCGCATCCGAAATTGCGTAAAAACGTCATCGAATGAAAGGCGCACCCGAGATTGAGTAAAAACATCATCCAATCAAAGGATGCATTTTACAGCTTTGCATGTGACGTCTTAAGCAACATGGTGCATCCGAGATCGCGTAAATACATCATCCAATCAAAGGCACATCCAAAATCACGTAAAAACTTCATCCAATCAAAGGACGCATTTTACAGCTTTGCATGTGACGTCTTAAGAAACATGGCTCATCCAAACTCAAATAAAAACGTCATCCAATCAAAGGCGCATCCGAAATCGTGTAAAAAAGTCATCCAATCAAAGGATAAATTTTACAGCTTTGCATGTGACGTCTTAAGCAACATGGCGCATCCGAGATTGCGTAAAAACGTCATCCAATCAAAGATGCATCCAAAATCACGTAAAAACTTCATCCAATCAAAGGACGCATTTTACAGCTTTGCATGTGATGTCTTAAGCAATATGGCGCATCCAAAATCGCCTAAAAATGTCATCCAATCAAAGGCGCATTCGAGATCGCGTAAAAATGTCATCCAATCAAAGGAGGCATTTTACAGCTTTGCATATCAATAAGAAACTTATTTATATTTAAAAACTAGTATGTGCTATATTGTTATCTATGAAGCGTGTTTGTTTCATGTAATGCACAGCTTCACATAATGTCACGCTAGATAACGTAATACTGTGATATATGAAATATAATCCATTGTTGGTAATAAGTATATATTTCATTAGAATAGGAGGATTCAGAACTATTTAGGAAGCAGCAGGGTTTAAATGGACATGAAATTACACAATTATGTAAGAGATTGCAATTTTAACTACCTTTAAAATTTACTGATATTATTTAAATTAGCTTCTTTCTCTTGTTATCTTTTGATGAAATGTGTTTTGAGGTAATCTCAAGAGCAGCAAACAACCAATCGGCTAGATTACAAGTTTTGCGTTATGAGGGGTGCGGTACTAACTTGCACATTATTGTCACCGCTCAGTTTCCTACAGCGCTGGTATTACAGTTTTTTACAAACAAGAAGTGAGCATAGAGCAAAATTGAGCTCCATACCGCACTCCAATACCAGCGCTGCTTAAGTCAGCGGTGAGCTGGTTGTACGTGCTCGTGCACGATTTCCCCATAGACATCAATGAGAGCCGGCTGAGAAAAAGTCTAACACCTGCAATAAAGCCCCATTGATTCCTATGGTGAAACACATTTTATGTTTACACCTACCACCCTAACATGAACCTTGAGTCTAAACACCCCTAATCTTACACTTATTAACCCCTAATCTGCCGCCCCCGACATCGCCAACACCTACATTATATTTATTAACCCCTAATCTGCTGCCCCAACATCACCGACACCTACATTATACTTATTAACCCCTAATCTGCTGCTCCGGACATTGCCGCCACTATAATAAACATATAAACCCCTAAACCGCTACACTCCCGCATCGTAAACACTAGTTAAATATTATTAACACCTAATCTGCTGCCCCAAACGTCACCGCCACTATACTAAATTTATTAACCCCTATCCCTAAGTCTAACCCTAACCCCCCTAATTTAAATATAATTAAAATAAATCTAAAGAAAACCTTCAATTAATAACTAAATAATTCCTATTTAAAACTAAATACTTACCTGTAAAATAAACCCTAAGTTAGCTACAATATAATTAATAGTTACATTGTATCTAGCTTAGGTTTTATTTTTAGTTTACAGGCAAGTTTGTATTTATTTTAACTAGGTAGAATAGTTACTAAATAGTTATTAACTATTTACTAACTACCTAGCTAAAATAAATACAAATTTACCTGTAAAATAAAACCTAACCTGTCTTACACTAACAACTAACCTTACACTACAATTAAATAAATTCCCTAAATTAAATACAATTCCCTAAATTAAATACAATTAGCTAAATTACAAAAACAAACACTAAATTACAGAAAAAAAAAAAAAATTACAAGATCTTTAAACTAATTATACCTAATCTCAAAGCCCTATCAAAATAAAAAAGCCCACCCAAAATAAAAAAAACCCTAGCCTAAACTAAACTACCAATAGCCCTTAAAAAGGCCTTTTGCGGGGCATTGCCCCAAATAAATCAGCTCTATTACCTGTAAAAAAAAATACAAACAACCACCCCGACAGTAAAACCCACCACCCACACAACCAACCCCCCAAATAAAACCCTAACTAAAAAAACCTAATCTCCCCATTGCCCTGAAAAGGGCATTTGCCCTTAAAATACTTACCTATAAAATAAACCCTAAGCTAGCTACAATATTACTAATAGTTACATTGTAGCTAGCTTAGGGTTTATTTTTATTTTATAGGCAAGTTTGTATTTATTTTAACTAGGTAGAATAGTTATTAAATAGTTATTAACTACCTAGCTAAAATAAATACAAATTGACCTGTAAAATAAAATCTAACCTAAGTTACAATAACACCTAACACTACACTACAATTAAATAAATTAACTACATTAAATACAATTAAATAAATTAAATTAGCTAAATCACAAAAAAACAAAAAACAAATTACAGATCTTTAAACTAATTACACCTAATCTAATAGCCCTATCAAAATAAAAAAAGCCCCCCCAAAATAAAAAAAACCCTAGCCTAAACTAAACTATCAATAGCCCTTAAAAGGGCCTTTTGCAGGGCATTCCCCCAAAGTAATCAGCTCTTTTACCTGTAAAAAAAAAAATACAAAAAACCCCCTCAACATTAAAACCCACCACCCACACAACCAACCCCCCAAATAAAATACTAACTAAAAAAAACTAAGCTCCCCATTGCCCTGAAAAGGGCATTTGGATGGGCATTGCCCTTAAAAGGGCATTTAGCTCTTTGCAGGTCCAAAGCCCTAAAGCACATCCTATAGCTGCACATTTTGCACAATACACAAACACAACTGTTTTTAAACATTACAGTGGCAATTGTCTAACTTCTGAACCGAGCTGGACATTAGAATTCACCAACAAGCCACCCATGGGGAAACTGTCTGTCCTCAAACTGCCAACACAGTAACGACTGCCTGAGGATGCGGGTATCATGACAAGCCCCGCCGAAATTCGCACACATATTCATAATCTGCATCCGTGAGTCGCAAACGAACTGCACGTTGAGACTATGAAAGTGTTTGCGATTTCGGAAGGGCTGGTCATTTGCTGGAGCATGCAGCGCAATGTGGGTGCAATCTATTGCTCCCAAGACATTGGGCATTCGAGCTATTGCATAGAATTCCCTCTTCAGGCTCCTTCAATTGCCATCATTTTGAGGGAATCCTATGTAGAGCTTACAAAGTCGTAATATGGCGTCCAGAAAATTGTCAAAAACCACAGAGAAGGTACCCTGAGACAGCCCATGCATGTACCCCTTTCTGGATTGAAAACTTCCGGAAGCCAGGACGTGTATGCAACTTAGCATCTTGGTCATGCCAGGGATTGCAGTCCGCATACGTTTACATGGCTCCAGATGAGGTTTAAGTACATCGTAAAGGCTAATGAGCTGATCGCGATTGAGCCTATACTTGTCATAAATCTCAAAGTCGCTCATGTTATCCAAGGCGGGCCTCGCCCTGTGAACAGGAGGACCTCTAATCAGACGAGCCCTACGTCTCTCTTGGAGATGCCGAGCACGCCTGATTCTGTTGAACACAACTCGTGCAACAGCACCAGCACCAATTAACTGCCGATCATCCATATTTTCCAAGCCAAGCAGCACAAAGCTAAACAGCAGAGTAAACACACAAGGAGTAACAAGGTATGCAAACACACAGAAGTGATTTGATACAATTTTGATCACAAGGGACGCTGTGGCCATGTTGTTTGGGGGATTTATAGTGCAATATGTCCAATGGTAGCGTGTTCGTAATGATTGCTGATTGTATACACTTGATTGTATGTGAGCGGAGCGAATGCTTTCAAAGTGGGCGGATTTTCTTGTGTTTGATGAAATTTATTTCCTCCCCAATAAATCGTAATGTGAAAGTGTAAAATATAACATATACAGTGCACCTTCGTAATGTTTGTTCATATGCGTTATAAATACTTATTAAACGCAATCTTATAGTAAAAAGCATACGTCCACGCTAACATGATTGAAAGTGCATTCTTGTGTATAATGTGTGCATAGACATGGCATAGAATCTGATCGATCAATGTTGCTGCAATATTGTTGACAAACGATAAAGTAATGTCTGACATCTATAATAATCTATATATAAGTGATTTTCAATATCTCAATATTTTATGTGTCCCGTTGAAATTGCAATAATAATGAAGATCTTCCGTCTGACATCTATAATATTCTATATATAAGTGATTGGCGAGATGTCAATATTTTACGTGTCCCATTGAAATCGTAATAATAATGAAGATCTTCCAACCCTCTTGTTTATGTATATGTAGTATTGAATGAGAAACTGCTGAAAGGGGCAGTACAGTCCTAATGCTGTAATCTGTATGGTTGAAGCTTAGAATGATGTCATCATATTAGCTACACGCCTGTCTAGTTTGCAAATCTTCATTCTCTTGTTGTATTTTTCAACATTCTTATTGTGTGCTGATTAAAAAGATAAATGTGTGCTTTGTTGTTGTGTGATGTGTGTTATGTACATCTATGTATATATGGTGATTCTCTCCCACATATGCTGATTTATATAAAGCAGTATAGCATTGTTGTTCCTTCCAAAAAAGCGACAACTCTAATATTTTCTAATGATATGTTATTATTATACATAAATCCTAATGGTATATTATGAGTGAATCGTGATGTTAAAGGGACACTGTAGCAGTACTCCGCTAGAGGGTCTCCCTTCCTCTGTCCGTCACAGACACTAAATCCATAATTTCTGTTTTGTGATTCCTAGAGAGAATCCAATGTTAACCAACCTTCCAATATATTTGTATGATGTAAATATGTTCATTGTTTATATGTGTTTTTTTGCCCGAATATCAATGCACATGTATGAGTCAATGACAAAAGGCATGCATGTGCATCCATCAATCATCATCAGGTGAGCCTATCTAGATATGCTGTTCATCCCACTATTTGAGTTGAATAAATGAAATGCTATAATAGACGTAAATGAGACGTGTTTACAATTGCCTACTGTTTGTGAATAATGAAATGTTAAAAAACAATTTTCTGTCCGTTAAAATATGATTTAATTTTTTAAACAGATTTCGTATTGTTGATGATAGAATTGATGGTGATTTCTAGTGGATGTAATGTAATTTCCGTTAAGAATTTGATGTTGTAGTGATGTTCACAGAAGTAAAACCCAAAACTCCATAGGGAAATAGTAATTTCATGATCTATTTGTCATAGCGGGACTAACGCAAAAATGAATGAATTAGCACCACAATTCTAACGCTGGTATTATGAGTTTTAAAGTCTAGAAATTTTGCGTGCGTTAGGTAAATCTGCCGGTCGCGTGCACGAGCACGTATTCCCCATAGAAGTCAACGGAGGAGAGAAATTTCAAGAGAAATAAAATCCAACACTTGTGTTGAGCGTAAAGTGAATGGCGTCATGTTCTTCTGTGAAAAAGTAGCTAAATCGTGTTAATTTCATAATAAAAAATATGTTTTGTGTACGTAATGTGCTGTATATTGTTTGAATGTATCTAATTATGTATGTATGTGATAAGATTTGTAGTTAGATGTAGCTAGATGAGTGTATGTTCCCGTATGTCTATGCAAGTCAATGTAAAATGGGTTTGTGTGCATTTTTTTCAAACACCCGAGATTTCGTAACTTTGATTCATTATATTTTTACATGAAAATTTTTATTTTAATAAATAAATATTGTAGAGTGTTTGTATGAGTATAAGTGTACTTTGTGTAATGTTTTTGAAGTGATTTGGATGTTTTTGTTATCGGGATATCATTAACTACTGGATCTGGGTGAGCGTTAGGTATTTGAGCGTAGATGGTGATATTTGTGGCGCTACAGAAACTTATAATAGCTGCGGTAGGGAAAATGAAGCGTTATGGCCCATAACTATGATATTTGAGTCATAACGCAAAACTCGTAATCTAGCTGTCTGTTTTTTGTACATGGGCACCAATCAGCTAAGTTGTGAATGGGGCGTCCATCAGGCACATTAAAAATGTTATTAATTATTCTGTTGACAATTATTTTTAGATCCAATTATAATTAAATTTGATGACTCAACTGTCGGATGTGAAAAATATTATTTTTACAATTAGTTTAATATTAAATTGTAATTATATCTTATGACTCAACTGTCAGATGTGAAAAAAAGAGTATACTTTTTTTAGTGATATCCAAACTGATGTTAGGAGAAAGAAATATGGCATGTAAACTTACTTTATAAGGAATATTTTAAATTATAATTTTTACTTTTGTAATATATTCTGTTTTTGAGATAGAGGTATCCTCATAAATCAACCCCCTTTTCATCCTCCTTTTCACCCCCCTTAAGTGGATTTTCGGAAATGGTAAAAAATATGTTTATTTTTTTACCCTTTCGTGACCAGTGCACTTTTCCATTTGTTGACTGTCTGGGACCAAGGCTATTTTTGAATTTCTGCAGTGTTTGTGTTTAGCTGTAATTTTCCTCTTACTCATTTACTGTACCCATACATGTAACATACCATCTTTCTCGCCATTACATGAACTTTCTAAATATACCATTATTTTCATCATATCTTATAATTTACTATAATTAAAAATGGAAAAAAACACACACTTTTTCTAACTTTGAACCCCAAAATCTGTTCCACATCTACAACAACCAAAAAAACTCCTATGCTAAATAGTTTCTAAATTTTGTCCTGAGTTTAGAAATACCCAATGATTACATGTTCTTTGCTATTTTTGTAAGTTATAGGGCAATAAATTCAAGTAGCACTTTGCTATTTCCAAATAATTTTTGTTTTCTTCAAAATTAGCGATAGTTACATTGGAACACTGATATCTGTCAGGTATCACTGAATATCCCTTGGCATGTATATATATATTTTTTTTAGTAGACAACCCAAAGTATTGATCTAGGCCCATTTTGGTATATTTCATGCCACCATTTCCCCGCCAAATGCGATCAAATAAAAAAAAAAGTTCACTTTTTCAAAAACTTTAGATTTCTCACTGAAATTATTTACAAACAGCATGTGATCCCCTTTGTTCAGAAATAGCAGAGATATATGGCTTTGGTATTGCTTTATGGTAATTAGAAGGCCGCTAAATGCCACTGTGCACCACACGTGTATTATGCCCAGCAGTGAAGGGGTTAATTAGGGAGCTTGTAAGGAGCGTGTAGGGTAATTTTAGCTTTAGTGTAGTGTAGTAGACACCGCCAAGTATTGATCTAGGCTCATTTTGGTATATTTCATGCCAGCATTTTACCGCCAAATGCGATCAAATAAAATAAATCATAAAATGTTTCACAATTTTAGGTTTCTCACTGAAATTATTTACAAACAGCTTGTGCAATTATGGCACAAATGGTTGTAAATGCTTATCTTGGATCCCCTTTGTTCATAAATAGCAGACATATATGGCTTGGGCATTGCTTTTTGGTTATTAGGAGGCCGCTAAATGCCGCTGAGCACCACATGTGTATTATGCCCAGCAGAGAAGAGGTTCATTAGGGAGCTTGTAGGGAGCTAGTAGGGTTAATTTTAGCTTTATTGTAGTGTAGTAGACAACCCAAAGTATTGATCTAGGCCTATTTTGATATATTTCATGCCACAATTTCACCGGCAAATTCAATCAAATAAAAAAAATTGTTCACTTTTTCACAGAAATGATTTACAAACAACTTGTGCAATTATGGCACGAATGCTTGTAAATGCTTCTCTGGGATCCCCTTTGTTCAGAAATAGCAGACATATAAGGCTTTGGCATTGCTTTTTGGCAATTAGAAGGCCGCTAAATGCCGCTGTGCTCTTTCTGCATCGGTTTGTAAAAAATTGGTATTGCAGGATGCCTCAATATCGAGGCATCACTGCAATACAATAAAAGCGGCTGGAAGCGATCAGGACTTCCACCGCTTGAAAGACCAGAGGATGTGCCAGGCACATCCTTGGTTGTTAAGGGTGCTTTTTTGTAGGACGTTCCTGGCACGTCCTCGGTCGTTAAGGGGTTAAAGGGCCATAATACCCAAATGTTTAAACACTTGAAAGTGATGCAGCATAACTGTAAAAAGCTGATTAGAAAATATCACCTGAACATCTCTATGTAAAAAAGAAAGATATTTTACCTCAAAAGTTCCTCAGTAGCCACCTCCCATTCTAAAGGATTTCTAAACAGCAAATCAGTATGTCTGTCCCGGGACAAATGAAAGGATGAGCTTCGTACACTCATATTATTTCACCAATCAGGTAAAGGAAGTTTACTATGAAATCTCATGAGAGTTAAGTCAAATCTCATGAGATCATAGTAAGAGTTCATGACCTCAGCACTGCTGATGCTGATTGGCTGCTGTTCATTTCTTAATTTTTTTTATTTTTTTACCTGCAGCTGGGAGCAGTTGAAGTATAACTTTTTACACAGAACTTACTCTGGTGAGCTGAGGAAATTGTGAGGTAAAATATCTTCCTTTTTTACATAGAGATGCTCAGGTGATATTTTCCTGTCAGCTTTTTACAGTTATACTGCATCAGTTTCAAGTGATTTAGCATATGAGTATTATGTCCCTTTAAGGAAGAATCTACTAATACCAATTTTCACGTCTGTAACATGTTTCAGTTTTGAGATATAGGTATCCGCAAAAATTACCCACCTTTTCATCCCTCTTAAATGCATTTTTGGGAAATGGTAAAACAGAATCTACCAATACCAACTTTCATGTCTGTAACATGTTTGGGTTTTGCGATATAGGTATCTTTATAAATCTTTATAAATCACCCCTCCCCTTTTTCATCCCCCTTAATTGGATATTTGGGAAATGGTAAACAGGTATGTTTTTTCATGTTTTTTTTCATGTTTTCATCTACTTGACAGCAGAGCGCCCCTATGCACTTTAATTTGTATTATATATATATATATATATATATATATATATATATATATATATATATATATATTATGTGTGTACATATATACATATATAAATACATATGTGTAAGTGTGAGATTGTGTACAAATTAAACATGGGACTCAAATGCTTATTGGCTGATAGGGACAACTCACACAGATAACACTGATTTTATTTGGTACAGGAATATCCATTTTTTAGAAAAAAAAAGCCCAATAATCAGATTTCATTTTTTTTGTTTTAAATGGTTTTAGTATAATCTCCCTTTAAGGAAAAAACAACAACAAATCTTTATACAGCTTCCTTTGCATGAGTATGACTTCACTGTGAAACTATTTTATATTTAAAAGGACAGTCTTGTCAAAATTAAACTTTCATGATTTAGATTGGGCTTGCAGTTTTAAGCAACTTTCCAATTTACTTTTATTAAAAAATTTACTTTGCTCTCTTATTATTCTTTGTTGAAAGCTAAAGCTAGGTAGGCTCATATACTAAATTCTAAGCACTTGAAAGCTGACTCTTATCTCAGTGCATTTTGACAGTTTTTCACAGACAGAGCTAGTTCATGTGTGCCATATAGGTAACGTGCTTACTCCCATGGAATAATTTATGAATCAGCACTGATTGGCTAAAATTTAAGTCTGTCAAAGCACTGAGGTAAAAGGGCAATCTTCAGAGGCTTAGATACAAGGTAATCACAGAGGTAAAAAGTGTATTAATATAACACTGTTGATTATGCAAAACTGGGGAATAGGTAATAAAGGGATTATCTATCTTTTTAAACAATAACCATTCTGGAGTAGACTGTTCCTTTAAGTTTCATCTATCCTGCAGAGATTCCATAAAGGGACCGTCAACACCAGAATTTTTGTTGCTTAAAAACATAGATAATCCTTTATTACACATTCCCAGTTTTCCATAACAAGCACAGTTATAATAATACAAGTTTTACCTCTGTAATTACCTTGTATCTAAGCCTCTGCAGACTGCCCCCTTATTTTAGTTAATTTTACAGACTTGCATTTTAGCTAATCAATGCTCACTCCTCGGTAAATTCACATGTTTGAGCTCAATGTTATCTATATGAAACACATGAACTAATGCCCTCTAGTGGTGAAAAACTGTCAAAATGCTTTCAGATTAGAGACGGCCTTCAAGGTCTAAGAAATTAGCATATGAACCACCTAGGTTTAGCTTTCAACTAAGAATACCAAGAGAACAAAGCAAAATTGGTGATAAAAGTAAATTGGAAAGTTGTTTAAAATGACATGCCCTATTTGAAAAATGAAAGTTTTTTTTTTTTTACTTTACTGTCCCTTATTTAAAAAAAAAAAAAAAACGGCAACAAATAAATAGCTAAACAAATACCCATGCAAAAATACATCAAGAGATAAATATACCTATATATATATATATATATATATATATATATATATATATATATATATATATATATATACATATATATATATATATATATATGTATATATATATATATATATATATATATATATATATATATATATATATATATATATATATATACATATACATACACATACAGAGAGAGAGAGAGAGAGAGAGAGGGGGGGGGGAAATAAAATTATATATAACATCAATGATCAGATGCATATTTTTTCACAACTAAATACATATCTGTCCCATTTCAGAAAAGGTTGTAAAAAAGCCTGGAGCAGGTCTGGAATCACTTAAGAAGAAATAAAAAAATATGTGACTGATATTCTCCCAGAGTCTTCAGTAATTCCGTAGATGTCTATGTAAATAAACATCTATATTTATAGCCTGGGAAATGGGAAAATCTTTATAAAAATGTTGATACCCCACACCCCATGAGAAATGACCTGCATGAATACTATTTGTAAAGTACTCTTGTAAACATAATGACTTCTCACCAAAAATATTTTCCCATAGCAATAATTGTGTGTTAACTATGATGAGAATAGTATTTTAGTAGTATTGCAACTATGAGGATTTGTTTTTGTGTCTAACTAGGGTCATTTGAAGAAAAAAAATATAATATAATGATTTTCCAGTTGCTATTGTCACTGCTGTTAAACATGTGCAAGATATTTCTAAGATTATTGTTATTATAAATTTAAAAAGCAAGATGGAAATAATTAAAGTGGCATGCGCATTGAAGGATATTTCTTTTAAACTATATGTGCTTCAGACATTTTAAAATATATCAACATGCTGTATTCATGTGAGATATGGATTAAAGCCGGAACATAGCATTTTATATAAATATGATTTTTGCAAGAGCATTATTTTTAGGTCTTATTACATTCTCTAAAAACAAACAACATATCATTATGGTGAAAAATAATATTTTCATAAACAAAATATATAAACTATATGAAATACAATATTTTTATTGGGTGTTATTATATATGCAACATCACCCGCAAAAGCCGACAATGCCAGTTTTAAGTTGGATATTGCTATCACATATATGGCACGTATATTTCACCCGTCGCCCGCTAATTTTACTCCCATAAGCTAACATCTGTTCCGCGGTCTCCTCCGCTCCACGCCGGCTTGGTCCTGGATGATGATATAAGAGGTTGCTGCGATGGAAGTAGATATCACTGCTTGGAAGAAGACTTTCTCCGCTGGACTTCAGGAATAGTGAGTACCTATTTGGGGGTTAGATTTAGGATTTTTTTTGGGTTTTTTTTAGATTAGGGTTTTAATGGGCACTGTAAAAGAGCTGAATTCCATTTTAAGGGCAATGCCCATATAAATGCCCCTGTAGGGGCAATGGGTAGTTTAGTTTTTTTTAGTGCAAGGTTTTTTTTATTTTGGGGGGTGTGGTGGGTGGGGTTTTTTTACTGTTAGGGGGGCTAATGGTAGTTTAGATTAGGGGGTGTTTTTTATTTTCATAGGGATTAGGTTTATTTTTGATAATTTGGTTTACTATTTTGTGTAATGTAAGACTTTTTATTTTTTAATTTAAATTAATTTAATGTTAGTTTTTTTTTATTTTAATTGCAATTTAGTATTTTTTAATAGGTAATTGAGGTTAATTTAGGAGGTGTTAGGTTAGGGGGTTTAGTAATTTAGTTATTTACATTGTTGGGGGTTGGCAGTTTAGGGGTTAATAGGTTAATTAGGTTTAATGTGTTGTGTGGGGTTGGCGGTTTAGGGGTTAATAGTGTTGATAGGTACTTTGCGTTGGCGGATTAGGAGGTTAATCGTTTTATTATTTAGATTGTGATGTGGGGGTTGGCGGATTAGGGGTTAATAGTGTAATTAGGTAGTTGGCATTGTGGGTGAATGGCGGATTAGGAGTTATTACATTTATTATTAGTTTCGATATAGGGGTGGTGGCGTATATAGGGGTTTTACGTGCCGGGTTTATTTTTGGGAGGTAGGTTAGACTTTTACGGGAGATTTGATATTTTTTTTTCTTTTCTTAGGCGCCGGCAGTTTCTAAAGTGCCATAAGTTACTGGCGACTCTAGAAATGTGTATTCACGCACATTTCTGGACATCGCTAGTTTATCCGACTTACGGCAGTTTATGAACTGCTGGCAGGGTTTATTGGATTCCCCCAACGTGCAAGGTGAATTTAGGGGCGACGCGATTTTCAGCAGTTACGCTGAAGACTGCGCCGCATATGTAATCTCACCCAGAGTATACAATATTAAGAAAGTTTCCAATTTCCTTCTATTATCAAATTTGCTTACTTCTCATTGTATTATTTTTTTGTGTTGAAGAGATACCTAGGTAGGTAGCATGCACATCTGGAGCTATACATAGCAGGTAAAAGTGCTGCAATCTAGTACTCTTGCAAATATATAATATTCTTCCAAAACTGCTATTGTATAGTGATGATATAGTGCTGCAGACTTGAGCCCCAGAGCTTACCTCCCTGATTTATAACAAAGGATAAGAAGAGGACAAAGGAAATGTGATAATAGAGATTAGAAAGTTGTTTAAAATTGCTTACATTACATTTGAATCATGAAATTTGGGTTTCCTGTCCCTTTAATATGTGAACACTTATGTGAAAAAATGCACACTCATGTTATAGAATGTGCTCTTCTATGTTTGCTGCATTTCTATAGAGTCTTCTTTTCCGTATACTCCTTAGGAGAAATTGTCCCAATGTTTTTTTAAATTTAGAATTATATAAATATTGCCAGATTCCTTTTGTATTCTTCTTTACAAAACATTTTGTTCAGACTAGTAAACACTTTAATTACAGTTTTAAGAGACTTCAAGAGCCTATTCAAAATGTGCTTAAAATTGTAAGCGCATCTTTGGCAACAGGAATTAAGTGCACAAGAAGTATAAATAATGACTGCACTCTGATGCATAGAAGTATATTAAAACTGGCCATAATTATAGAATATGTCTTTATAAAGAGTAAAAATATGTTACTAACCAGCCATTATTAACAACTTATATTATTTTAGTTAACAGAAATTTTCTTTAATTATCTATATGACTAAAACTCAAACTTCAGGACAATGTAATATGTATTTCTCCTACATTGGTGTATCCGGTCCACGGCTTCATCCTTACTTGTGGGATATTCTCTTCCCCTACAGGAAGTGGCAAAGAGAGCACACAGCAGAGCTGTCCATATAGCTCCCCTCAGGCTCCGCCCCCCCAGTCATTCTCTTTGCCGCTCTGAACAAGTAGCATCTCCACGGGGGTGGTAAAGAGTATGTGGTGTTAGTTGTAGTTTTTTATTTCTTCTATCAAGAGTTTGTTATTTTAAAATAGTGCCGGTTTGTACTATTTACTCTACAGCAGAAAGTGATGAAGATTTCTGCTAAGAGGAATATGATTTTAGCACCAGTAACTAAAATCCATTGCTGTTCCCACGCAGGACTGTTAACCAGAGAACATCAGTTGGGGGGAACAGTTTGCAGGCTTAACTGCTTCAGGTATGATCAGTCATTTTTCTAACAAGACCATGTAATGCTAGAAGACTGTCAGAAATTCCCTCTGGGATTGGTGAGCCATTTTTTTCTAATAGACTCTGTATAAAATGATGGCTTATATTTAGGGCTCTATGCTGGTTGACACTATTGTGGGCTTTAAAATCGATTGCTTTTTAGCATGTTTTTCACTATAAATAAGGTGTTTTTGCAGACTTTAAAACACTTTTGGGGTTTAATTTCGGCCTGGCACTTATTTGGACACCTAAATCTAGTCAGAAAGGCCCCTCCACTCTAGAATGAAGAGGGAGGAGGCCTAATTTTTAGGCCTAAATTGTGCAGTTGTTTTTGCCTAGGCAATCCATGCAGCTTCATGTGGGGAGTCAAGAGGCATCATAAAAGACTCCAGGGAGGCTTATTTCCTGCTAAAATAATCCCTAATGAAGGTAAAAGGCTACAGTGAAATCTGTGGCTAGTACTGTAGTGTGTTAACTGGTTAATAACTGTTATTAACTCCGGTTTGGGCATTAAGGGGTTAATTGATCTGAAAATTTGTGTGCAATCTTTTCAAAGCATTAAGACTCTGTGGTGAAAATTTCATTAAAATCGGATGTTTATTTCATGGTTTTTTTGATGTTTCAGTAAAAAAGTATGCATTAAGGGGTTAATTGATCTGAAAATTTGTGTGCAATCTTTTCAAAGCATTAAGACTCTGTGGTGAAAATTTCATTAAAATCGGATGTTTATTTCATGGTTTTTTCATATTTCAGTAAAAAAAGTTTTTTTTTTTTATTATTTAAAAAGACAGTAACGTTTTTGTCAAAAATAATTTTTATTGCATTATAGCTCTGTTTAAGTCTGTTAAACATGTCTGAGTCTTCAGATAGCCTATGTTCTGTATGTCCAAAGGCCAAGGTGGTTCCCCCATTAAATTTATGTGTGAAGTGTGCCATAGCGTCCAAACAGCTTAAGGACAGTACAATCACACTTAAAAATATAGCCCAAGATGATTCTTTAGCTGAAGGTAGTGAAAATAGCTTGCTTTCCTCTCCTTCTGTGTCAACACCAGCTATGCCCGCGCAGGCGATGCCCAGTACATCTAGCGCACCAATTGCAATTACTATGCAACAGCAGCAGTAATGGATAATTCTATCGCAGCATTTTTATCCAAACTGCCAGCTTTCCTAGGAAGCGTGATTGCTCAGTTTTAAATACAGAAAATGAGCAAGTAGACGCAGAGGATAATTTATCTGTAGTGACCTCACATCAATCTGACTTGGTGGTGAGGGAGGGCTTGTCTGAGGGAGAAATTTCTGACACAGGAAAAGTTTCTCAGCAGGCAGAGCCTGATACCATAGCATTTAAATTTAAGCTATAACACCTCCGCGCTCTACTTAAGGAGGTCCTGGCTACTCTTGATGATTGTGACCCTTTGGTGGTCCCAGAAAAATTGTGTAAAATGGATAAATTCTTAGAGGTCCCAGTACACACTGATGCGTTTCCGATACCTAAGAGGGTGGCGGATATAGTGAATAAGGAGTGGGAGAAACCAGGTGTACCTTCTGTTCCCCCTCCTATATTTAAGAAAATGTTCCCCATTGTTGACCCCAGAAGGGACGTGTGGCAGACGGTCCCTAAGGTAGAGGGGGCAGTTTCAAAGCTAGCTAAGCGCACAACTATACCAATAGAAGACAGTGGCGCTTTCAAAGATCCTATGGATAAAAAATTAGAAGGTTTATTTAAGAAAATTTTTGTTCAACAAGGTTTTCTTCTTCAACCAATTTCTTGCATTATTCCTGTAACCACTGCAGCTGCTTTTTGGTTTGAGGAATTAGAAAACTCGCTCCAGAAGAAGACTTCTTAGGATGAAGTCATGGATAGAATTCACGCCCTGAAGTTGGCTAATTCTTTCATTACAGATGCCGCTTTTCAGTTAGCTAAATTAGCGGCGAAAAATTCTGGTTTCGCAATAGTGGCGCGTAGAGCGATTTGACTAAAATCGTGGTTGGCGGATGTGTCGTCCAAAACAAAATTGTTTAATATTCCTTTCAAGGTAAGACCCTATTTGGGCCAGAGTTGAAAGAAATTATTTCAGATATCACTGGGGGAAAGGGCCATGCCCTTCCACAGGATAGACCTTTCAAAGTTAAAAATAAGTCTAATTTTCGTTCCTTTCGCAATTTCAGGAACGGACCGGCTTCTACCTCTACAGCCACTAGGCAAGAGGGTAACGCACCCCAGCCCAAACCAGCATGGAAACCATTGCAAGGCTGGGACAAGGGTAAACAGGCCAAAAGACCTGCTGCTGCTACCAAGACAGCATGAAGGGGTAGCCCCCGATCCGGGACCGGATCTAGTAGGGGGCAGATTTTCTCTCTTTGCTCAGGCCTGGGCAAGAGATGTTCCGGACCCCTGGGCACTAGAAATTGTCTCTCAGGGGTATCTTCTAGAATTCAAGGACCTTCCTCCAAGGGGAAGGTTCCACTTGTCTCGCTTATCTTTAGACCAGATAGAGAGACAGGCATTCTTACATTGCGTAGAGTACCTTTTAAAAATGGGAGTGATAAACCCAGTTCCAACAGCAGAACAAGGACTGGGATTTTACTCAAACCTGTTTGTAGTTCCCAAAAAGGAAGGAACTTTCAGGCCAATTCTGGATTTAAAGATCCTAGACCAATTACTCAGAGTTCCATCATTCCAAATGGAAACCATTCGGATTACCAGTTCGTGGCTCTTCCCTTCGGATTGGCCACTGCTCCGAGAATTTTCACAAAGGTGCTAGGGTCTCTTCTAGCGGTGCTAAGGCCAAGGGGCATTGCAGTAGCACCTTAACTAGATGACATTTAATACAGGCGTCGTCTTTTCACAAAGCAAGGGCTCATACGGACATTGTTCTAGCCTTTCTAAGGTCTCACGGGTGGAAGGTGAACATAGAAAAAAGTTCTCTGTCCCCGTTCACAAGGGTTCCCTTCCTGGGAACAATAATAGACTCGGTAGAAATGAAAATCTTTCTGACAGAGGTCAGGAAACTAAAACTTTTGAACACTTGTCAAGTTCTTCAATCCATTCCTCAACCCTCCATAGCTCAGTGCATGGAGGTAACAGGACTAATGGTTGCGGCAATGGACGTGGTTCCTTTTGCTCGAATTCATTTAAGACCATTGCAACTGTGCATGGTCAAACAATGAAATGGGGATTATGCAGATTTTTCTCCCCAGATTCAGATGGACTAGCAAACCAGAGACTCACTCCTCTGGTGGTTGTCTCAGGATCACCTGTCTCAGTGAATGAGTTTCTGAAGACCGAAGTGGATCATTGTCACGACCGACGCCAGCCTCTTAGGCTGGGGCGCGGTCTGGAAGTCCCTGAAGGTTCAGGGTCTATGGTCTCGGGAAGAATTTCTTCTCCCGATAAACATTTTGGAATTGAGAGCGATATTCAATGCGCTCCAGGCATGGCCTCAACTAGCGGAGGCCAAATTCATCCGTTTTCAGTCGGACAACTTGACGACTGTTGCGTACATCAATCATCAGGGGGGAACAAAGAGTTCCCTGGCGATGAGGGAGGTATCCAAGATCATCAAATGGGCAGAGGATCACTCCTGCCATCTATCAGCAATTCACATCCCAGGAGTGGACAACTGGGAAGCGGATTATCTGAGTCTTCAGACTTTCCATCCGGGGGAGTGGGAACTCCATCCGGAGGTTTTTTTGCTCAGCTGACCCAGCTATGGGGCATTACAGATCTGGATCTGATGGCGTCACGTCAGAACTTCAAAGTTACACGTTACGGGTCCAGGTCCAGGGATCCCAAGGCGACATTGGTAGATACCTTTGTAGCGCCTTGGTCGTTCAATCTAGCTTATGTCTTTCCACCGTTTCCCCTTCTCCCCCGGCTAGTAGCCAGGATCAAGCAGGAGAAGGCTTCGGTAATTCTAATAGCTCCTGCGTGGCCACGCAGGACTTGGTATGCAGACCTGGTGAATATGTCATCGGTTCCACCATGGAAGCTGCCTTTGAGGCAGGACCTTCTAATTCAAGGTCGATTCGAACATCCAAACCTAGTTTCTCTGCAACTGACTGCTTGGAGATTGAACACTTGATTCTAGCTAAACGTGGGATTTCGGAATCAGTTATAGATACTCTGATCCAGGCTAGAAAGCCTGTCACCAGGAAAATTTACCATAAGATATGGCGGAAATATCTTTGCTGGTGCGAATCCAAGGGTTACTCATGGAGTAAGATTAGGATTCCAAGCATACTATCTTTTCTCCAAGAAGGATTGGAGAAAGGTCTGTCAGCTAGTTCTTTTAAGGGACAGATATCTGCTCTGTCTGTTTGGTTACACAAGCGTCTGGCAGCCACGCCAGATATTCAGGGTTTGTACAGGCTTTAGTCAGAATCAAGCCTGTCTACAGACCTGTGGCTTCTCCATGGAGTCTAAATTTAGTTCTTTCAGTTCTTCAAGGGGTTCCGTTTGAACCTCTACATTCCATAGATATTAAGTTACTATCTTGGAAAGTTTTGTTTTTTTGTAGCTATTTCTTCTGCTAGAAGAGTTTCTGAATTGTCTGCTTTGCAGTGTAATTCACCCTATCTGGTGTTTCATACAGATAAGGTCGTTTTACGTACCAAACCTGGTTTTCTTCCAAAAGTGGTTTCCAATAAGAATATCAACCAGGAAATAGTTGTTCCTTCTCTGTGTCCTAATCCAGTTTCTAACAAGGAACGTCTGTTACACCATCTTGATGGGGTTCGTGCTTTAAAGTTTTATCTAAAAGCAACTAAAGACTTCAGACAAACATCGTCCTTGTTTGTCGTCTATTCTGGCAAGAGGAGAAGTCAAAAGGCGACTGCGACCTCTCTGTCTTTCTGGCTGAAAAGCATCATCCGGTTGGCTTATGAGACTGCTGGAAGGCAGCCTCCTGAACGAATTACAGCTCACTCTACTAGAGCTGTGGCTTCCACATGGGCTTCCAAGAATGAGGCTTCTGTTGAACAGATTTGTAAGGCAGCGACTTGGTCTTCACTGCATACGTTTGCCAAATTTTACAAATTCATTACTTTTGCTTCTTCGGAGGATATTTTTGGGAGAAAGGTTTTGCAAGCAGTGGTGCCTTCCGTTTAGGTTACCTGACTTGTTCCCTCCCTTCATCCGTGTCCTAAAGCTTTGGTATTGGTTCCCACAAGTAAGGATGAAGCCGTGGACCGGATACACCAATGTAGGAGAAAACAGAATTTATGTTTACCTGATAAATTTCTTTCTCCTACGGTGTATCCGGTCCACGGCCCGCCCTGGCATTTTGGTCAGGTTTAAATTTATTTTTTTGTAAACTACAGTCACCACTGCACCTTATGGTTCTCCTTTTTCTCCCAACCGTCGGTCAAATGACTGGGGGGGCGGAGCCTGAGGGGAGCTATATGGACAGCTCTGCTGTGTGCTCTCTTTGCCACTTCCTGTAGGGGAAGAGAATATCCCACAAGTAAGGATGAAGCCGTGGACCGGATACACCGTAGGAGAAAGAAATTTATCAGGTAAACATAAATTCTGTTTTTTCTAATAAACACAATAGTTTTTGTAAATAAAACAGAGGCATAATTACAGGGGTTTCAAAGGTCTCAGCTGAGACCAGGCCAACACCTCAAATGGGCCCATCAAAAAACAGGGGTGATCACCAGTGTAAAGTAATCTATGAAGAGAAAAGACAGAAGCGCCACATGGCCCAATATTGTTTGATCCAGAATAAATAGATCTTAAGGTGATGAGTAAACTCACGTTTAGTAGAGCACCTCAGTTAGTGCTAGATATACGGTCTGGGATCTATTTGGTCACCCAGAAGACCAACTTCCTGCACAGGAGCTGATGTAAAGTGTAAAGCACCTCTCGTGGTGCTATAGAGGCATGAAGGGGTCAATTCAGTCACCCAACAGACTTGTAGCCAGACATCCAAATGGATCCAGAGGTGCAAAAGGATCCCACAATTGATCCAGAAAAGGAATTAATCTTGCTTATCCAGTGGTATTTGGATGATGAATACTTGCTTCCCCTGAGATGATGTAGCTAGACTCCGGTAAGTAGAGCAGGTAGGTTCTGGCAGAAGGCACTGGATAAGCAAGATTAATTCCTTTTCTGGATCAATTGTGGGATCCTTTTGCACCTCTGGATCCATTTGGATGTCTGGCTACAAGTCTGTTGGGTGACTGAATTGACCCCTTCATGCCTCTATAGCACCACGAGAGGTGCTTTACACTTTACATCAGCTCCTGTGCAGGAAGTTGGTCTTCTGGGTGACCAAATAGATCCCAGACCGTATATCTAGCACTAACTGAGGTGCTCTACTAAACGTGAGTTTACTCATCACCTTAAGATCTATTTATTCTGGATCAAACAATATTGGGCCATGTGGCGCTTCTGTCTTTTCTCTTCATAGATTGCTGCTCCTGGATCCTGGCCTGGATCATCACAGATAGCTGCCTCCCATCCCAATAGAGACTTTCACTTTATTATCACTGTGTTTGTTTTGATTGTTTATTACTTTTACCCTGTATCACATTGCTATCGATTAACACTGTATAACATTGCACATTGTATGATTTATCACTTTAAAACCACATTGACACTGGTTTTCACAGTATATCACCTTGATTTATCACTTTAGTATTTTTTAATATTAATCTAACATCTAGATACATAAGTATAGAATTATTTGGTCACATCTTCTCTCCTACACTTAGGGCGCCCCCTCTTATTCTTTTTTTATTCTTTTTTGACCAGTGTAAAGTAAATGGATTTGCCTTTACAAATTAGACTTGCGGAATCTGATGGCGCTCTACAAATACCTGATAATAACAATAATAATAATATGGTGGCAGGGTCTCCAAAATGGCCGCAGTTGTATTGCTGTACGGAAAAAAATAGCCAGCGTATTTGTACAGAAAGTCTGTGCATGTGCATAGCCTTTGGTGTAGACATAACAACAGAGAAGGATGACTCACAGTAACATAGATCATCTTAATCTCAAATTCTGTGGAATGCTGGAGAATTATACTAATAGGAGTTTATGGTGCTTTGAATATTCTGCTATGAAATTGAGGGCCCTGTTACAGCTCTTGCCCTGGGGCCCAATAAAGTCTAGTTATGCCCCAGAAATACAAGATTGCAGCTGGTAACAAAACCCAGGCCTGTAAAAGGCCACTATAGTAGAAAAATGACATTATAATTCTCTCATTTAAGAATATAAAATTATTTATGCTGAAGCTGTGCACAGAATCTATTTTTTTTCACCATATGGAAAACATGTGAGGGATTTGTCTTTCACCTCTTCTCACCTTCAATGTACACTTTTCATTTTCTCATAGTTACTTTCAATAGAAATATGTGCTTGTTCACATGGTTATAAACAGATGTTTATGAAGATGTCATACTAGTAACAGTAGAAATTCTCCGTTTATAGGGCCAAGTTTAGGTTGTTAAATGTTTTCTAAAAGGTAGGTTTTCATTGCAGTTTTTAATGGGACAAACAATTCAAAATGTAACTCTTCACAAAATGCAGTAAAAACACTTTGTATTATAGTTTTACAATTTTATGACTGTTGATCAGTGGAAAAGCTCATTTGTTTCTGTTCCTAGATGGCCACAATATTTAAAAGGCTATGGGGCCTATCTATCAATCTCCGAATGGAGCTTGATGCCCCGTGTTTCTGGCGAGCCTGCAGGCTCGCCAGAAACAGCAGTTATGAAGCAGCGGGCACAAAGACCGCTGCTCCATAACCTGACCGCCTGCTCTGAGCAGGTGGACAGACATCGGCGGAAATCATATATATATGTATCTACACACATTCATACACATATAAACACATAAATATATATGTACACACATATAGTAATATATATAAGTGCATTGGAGCCCTTTGCTGTCAAGTAGACAAAAACATGTAAAAGCATATTTATGCACTATTCATATTTAATAAAGGTTTTAACTATGTATGTACTGTTAATATTTCACATTCCAATTTTTTGCACATAGGGAAATATGTTCTAATTATTTAAAAATAGATATTCCTATATATCTGTGTAGATCTATACATATATTTAATAATCTATATTTATGGGTATAGATATTGTACCACAATACCATTATATATATACACACACATACATACAGTATATATATATATATATATATATATATATATATATATATATATAATTATATTTAATAATAATAAATAGAACATATTATGATATCTAAAGAACATTGGAATGTATTTTCATGTTGGGTTAGCACACTTGAAAATATGCAAGTCGGGTTTGCACATGAATAGGGTGTTTTTTCCACGTTTTTTGCTCCATTGACTTCTATGGGAGAATAGGTTAACGTGCGTGTGATATTCTCAGTTTGGCTTGTAATATGAGTGCTACCCGACGCTCACAAAAAGCTTACTTCTAGCACAGGCAGTGCAAAAGTGGGAGCGCTAAATAGTACTCCACTCATAATCTAGCCCTTTATAATCCATTTCTTTTGTAACATGGTTACAACTCACCATGCAATTGTTCCTCCAGTACTTGTAGCTCTCTTTAAAGCATTTATCTTATTTTAATCCATTACAGAAGTTGATTGGTAATGCTCTGCATCTTTATACTGAGCATTAGGGATATTCATTTGTTTTCGGATGAATGTACTTTTGTCCCGAAAATTATATATTCGTTTTCGTAAATGAAAATTAATATCCAAATAAATGCACCAACAAAATTTAAAGAAAATGGAAAAAATACTGACCAAATTTGTCAGTATTTATTTGTTTGCTTTAAATTACTTTTAAAGGGTTAAATGCTTACCTTAAAGGGACACTGAACCCAAATATTTTCTTTCATGATTCAGATAGAGCAGGCAATTTTAAGCAACTTTCTAATTTGCTCCTATTATCAATTTGTCTTCGTTCTCTTGCTATATTTATTTGAAAAAGAAGGCATCTAAAGTTTTTTTGTGGTTCAGATCTCTGGACAGCACTTTTTTATTGGTGGATGAATTTATTCACCAATCAGCAAGGACAACCCAGGTTGTTCACCAAAAATGGCCGGCATCTAAACTTACATTCTTGCATTTCAAATAAAGATACCAAGAGAATGAAGAACATTTGATAGGAGTAAATTAGAAAGTTGCTTAAAATTTCATGTTCTATCTGAATCATGAAAGAAAAAAATTGGGTTCAGTGTCCCTTTAACGCACTCTGGAGCGTGCACTAACCCCATCCTCTTTTTCATAGGTCCCAGGCCGTGTTAACAAGAGGCTTAGCATGCTCAGCACCCAGGACCTGCACTAAGTTTAGTGCTGGTCCTGGGAGCCAAATGCGCTAATCCTCCTGTTAAGGCTGTGACACACTGCAAGCGATGCAGCGCGAGGCGATGCATCTGCTTTGCACCGCGTCGCATAGCTTCTAAAGTTCAATTATTTCATCTCTGAGCACTCAGCTACGCGTCCTGACGCAGCAGAGTGCTCAGAGATGAAAAGGCAGGACACACTGAGCGAGCACAGCCGCATCTACACGCTGCGCACCGCTCCGCTTGCAGTGTGTCACAGCCTTTAGTGCATGCTGGGCTCTGGCAAGAAGGTAAGGTTAGCTCGCTCTCCAGAGCGAAGTATATTACACTTTATAAGTAAGTATACAGCTACAGGTGAAATTTTCACCTGTAGATTTAAAAACATTTACATTCTTTTTAATGAAATCGAATGTAAATGTTTAACGGAAATTCGATTTTCGTTGAGTTTTAAACAAAACAAAAAACAAATAGTGGAATGAATGAATATTAAGGTAAATGAATGTCCTTGAATATTCGTTACAAAATTTTCGCTTCTAACGAAAACTTCCCTGCAAATCCCTACCGAGCATCACCATCTTGGTACACGCATATTTTTTCTTCCTGTGACAGAAGCAGTGCACTTTCACAGATTAACGATGTTGGCTTTTGACTGGTGGACCTTGCACTTTGGATTAGTTAGCACTATAGAAAGTAGAAGAGTTACATTTTGGCAGCCCTCAGGAATAATATAAACAAAGTTATCTACTGAAAAAACCTTCCTTCTCTATTGTGCACCCTAAACTGCATGATACAGCTTCTCAAAAAGACAACAATATAATATGTAAATGTGCTGCAACACTTCTGTCACAGGGTACAAGAGTACTTATAGTCCAATATGGTGGTGCAAAACTTCACTAGCCAGCACTTTTAAAGGGTGGTTAAATAAGCAAATAGATCTGCAGGCACATGAGGCAAAATAATATCAGGTGAATAGTAACCCTCCTGTTGCCCATTAATGTCCCTTTAAAATAACTCCTGCGCCATGGAAATTTTTATTGCATGTTATTAATCTTAAAAATGTAAAATGATCCTAAAAATAATTAAAAAGGATATTTTATGCATCACATATTCCACTATCAAAGTCCTAATTCACTGTGACTCCCTGACAGATCCTGCTAAAACTCAAAAACAGTAAAAATTGCAATTATAATTTTCCAATTTACATCAGTTATCAAATTTGCTTCAATCTCTTGGTATCCTTTGCTAAAAGAGCAGCAATGCACAACTGAATCTGCTTAGGTATTTTTAACTCATTTTATACATATCCTGTGCTCTGTGATATTAAAAGGATCAAAGGATCAAAACTGAAATGTGCATGGGCGAATTTCAATTTTAAATAGAAGCATTTTACAATATACTTGAATTAGCAAAAATGCTTCTAGTAAAAGTTTCTTGATGGCATACACACATATGCCGTGAGGACCCATGCACCAGTATTCAAGTTCAGAGAGCAGGTGGTGGTGTGTATTGCTTAATTTGTGTCATACAAACCACTGCTGACTCTCTGAGAAGGTGTAGTGTTTTAATACTGGTGCACAGCCCTACAGCATGTGCGTATGCCACTGAAAAACAGTAATAACTTTTGCTAGATTCATTTTCGCTAATAAAAATATATTGCAAAAAATGCTTCTATTTAGAATAGAATTGCACCAATGCATATTCCAATTTTGAAATTTCTACTCCTTTAATAAGGAAATCCAAATAAAAAAGCTGCAATGTATAGGAAAGAATGGTCCTACACCTACCTGTCCTACTCCTAGCCTTGACAAAAAGGTCTGCAACCAGTCTTGGTTAAGTCTAAAACTGGAAAAAAAATGAAACCTATGTGAAGCACAAGGATTGCATGAAATAATGAATATTAAAAGGATGTAGTTGAATATAAATTATATGAGTTGCAGTTCTGTGTGACTTTAATATATTCATACATATATGGATTTCACTAATGAAATAAGCTACAGCAAATCTCAATACTAAATGGTAAGAAAATGACAACAGAGTCAAAGCATCATGATAAATGGACCCTTTAGAGCCTGCTAACTAAGCTTTGTATTCAATATATTGAGCAGCATGTACAGTATATCCATAGACAAGAAAAGAAAACTACAGCAATGCAATCACTATAGCTGGGTAATAAATCAAAATAATCATCATTATCAAATATAGTTTTTAAAATGGTGTGGAACTTACTGAAATTATTGATTTTAGAAAATCCTGGGACATTAAAATGAATATATTGGGGACTATTATAGAAAGGTCTCTGGGCTGGTGAGATTATATAAGCCATATAAAGCCACTTTTTACCCTGAAAACACGGCGTATACTGCATTTTCGCATGGGAAGGAATTGCATACATTACAAAAGTGCACAATTAAAATTTTAATTTAAAAATTAGTTGAAAACTAATAATTGAGCCATTCACATACAAATATGGAGGAAAAATAGATTAATGTTAAGGTGCATCAAAAATCATAACAAAATTCTTTACACAAAATCGTATTTTACAAAACGTAACATTTGTATGTAAATTACACAGGAATAAATCATATTAAATATACACAGTGTAAATCGTAATTTAAGGAAACCGAATGTGCAAAAAAACCCATAAAAGTACAAAAAGCGTAGACAGACGTAAAAAGAAGAGTAGAAAGAGGTACACAAGCGTATTTGTTGTTTTTGTGGAAAATGAGCTGAACAGGGGCGTTCAAGGAGAATATATGAAATTGTCTCTCAAATCCCAGCAAAATTCTGTAAATCTTTTCGCACTGCAGCTCTCACAGATTTTTTTCTCTGCTATTAGAGTATACCTAATACTCTAATAGAAAAACACATGCATACAAAAATAGAAGCGATTGTAAGATGCTACATGCAGAAAGCAGCGTGGTGAAATAGAGGAAATGACCAGGGAGCTGCCAGACCATTTAAAAACTCTGTCTGTGGATGCCTGGATATTGAAAAATAGCTAGAAAGTTTGTTGTTCAAACAAGAAGCAATCAAGATTATGTCTGGTAGAACCTAATGATTTACAATCTGGTTGAAGACATCCAGATGAAGATACCTGTCCCCTGGAAGAAGGAATGGGATACATAGTATACCTTGGATATGAACTGCTGAAATAGTACAGAGATTCTTTGCTGATTCTCCTACCAAACTCGCACAAACACAACAAAATTTTGTTTGCAAGAGGTACAGCTAAAGATAAAGACAGAGCCTGAACAAAGATATCATCCATGAATGAAGCCACCAAAATACAGTGAGCCCTCATTACAGACAGGAAAGTTCCCAGAAATTTGTAAAACATGTGGGAGCCGGAGTTAGACAAAATAAAAAAGCACTAGTAGATATCCTTGTAGACAAGCTATGGAGGACATATATTGTCCCTGCTGAACCAGAGGGAGAAGTGTCCAAAATGATTTAATCTAAAAAGTAGGAAACTTCATCAGAGCTTATAAACCTAGAAAGCAACCTATAAGTTCCCTCTTTATTGAGGGTGTGTGGGTGTAAGGAAAGACAGTCATGAAGCCATTAGGTTTTGAACTCTGTTATCCCATGTTGTATACCAGTGACCTTCCCCTGAATCACCAGAGGGCGTTTGACCCAACACAAGTATTGGAAGTAACATAGAAACATAGTAAAATAATAGATGAGGTTGAAAGAAGACAGAAGTCCATCGAGTTCAACCTATACAGATCCTGCTTGATTTATAAAAAAGAAGCAACAATTGAGCTTAAAATAATTATATTAAAAAGGTGACCCATTTAACAAAATACATAAGTTCCTCAAATTCTGTTTTTAGCCAGAAATGTATCTAAGCCATTTTTAACCCCTTAATGACCGACGTCGTACGTCCTAAAAATAAATAAATACAGTTAACGCCTGAGGATGAATGGTGTACGTCGTCGGCTAAACTGAGCAATGGAAGCGATCAAGATTGCTTCCAGCTGCTCTTACAGTATTGCAGTGATGCCTCGATGTTCAGGCATCCTGCAATACTGTTCCCGAGTGCCGGGACCGGATTGATCACTCCCCCACGAGTGATCACTTCCAGTTTTGCTCCACGTGTAGCCCGGCAGTGCAGCAGAGCATCGGAAGTGATCAGACACGCTTCCGATGCTCTGCTTGTGTGCTAAGTGCCTCAGTAGGTTGAGGCACTTAGTTCTAAAAAAAAAAAAAAAACGTAAATAAATAAAATAAAACCCCCCATATAGCCCTCCCACGAGGCTTCCATGATGGCGATGCCCAGTGCATCATGGGGCCTCTGGGGGTGTCCCTAGCCTGCCTCATAATAGGGGCAAGCTAGGGTCACCCAATCTGAGCCTTCCACACAATAAAAAAAACATAATAAAAATCTCATTTGTCTGATCATGTCAATATTTGTAAATATTGACTCTGATCAGTGTGGATCTCCCTCCCTCTCCTCACTTGCGGTTTTTTTTAAGAGAGAGAAAGACACAGAGAGAGTGACAGAGAGAGAGAGACAGAGAGAGAGACAGAGAGACAGACAGAGAGAGAGAGAGACACAGACAGACAGAGAGAGACAGACAGTAAGACACAGACAGAGAGAGAGAGACAGACAGAGAGACAGAGAGAAAGAGACAGAGAGAGACAGAGAGAGACAGAGACAGATAGAGACAGACAGAGACAGACATACAGAGAGAGACAGACAGAGAGAGAGAGACAGAGAGAGAGAGACAGAGAGAGAGAGACAGAGACAGAGACAGAGAGAGACAGAGAGAGACAGATTTATTTCTTTTATTTGTTAAAAAAATTTCAAAGGCTTTTTTCAGAGCCATTAACCCCTAGCTTGCCAGTGATCACTATAAATCACTGGCAGTAGCATAGCTGCACTTTTTTTCGGTTTGTGCATTTTTTAGGGGTTAGTTTTTTTGTTGTCATTTTTTTAAAAACCCAAAGACTCTTTTCAGAGCCATTTAGCCAATTTAATTTAATTTCCAGAGTCATTAGCCCCTAGCTTGCCAGTGATCTCTATGAATCACTGGCAGTAGCATAGCTGTACTTTTTTGCAGTCTGTGCATTTTTTTAGAGGTTAATTTTTTTGTTGTAATTTTTTAAAAATTTAATTTTCAGAGCCATTAACCCCTAAGCTTGCCAGTGATCACTATAAATCACTGGTTGTAGCATAGCTGTACTTTTTTGCTGTCCGCATTTTTTTTAGGGGTTAATTTATTTGTTGTCATTTTTTAAAAACCCAAAGGCTCTTTTCAGAGCCATTTAGTTAATTTAATTTTCAGAGCCATTAACCCCTAGCTTGAAAGTTATCGCTATAAATCACTGGCAGTAGCATAGCTGTACTTTTTTGCTGCCTGTGCATTTTTTTAGGGGTTAATTTTTTTGTTGTAATTTTTTAAAAACCCAAAGGCTCTTTTCAGAGCCATTTAGTTAATTAATTTAATTTGTTTTTCTGTGACGGATACAATGTTGTCACAGAAAACATATAGTGCTGAGGAGGCGTATGCCATTCTTGCGTCAGAGTCAGATGCCTCTATGTCTGACTCAGACCCCAATTTTGACCCTACCATATACTCAGCCTCAGATACATCATTAGATGCAGTCTCAACTGATAGTGATGTATCTATGGCTGCTAGCCCCCCTGCTAGACCCCCTGCCAGAAGGAGGCGTGTTGCTGCCATTGCCGCTGAAGAGTGGGTAATGCCTCATCTCCAGTGCCAGATATCCCACCCTTTACAGCAAATACTGGCATAAACATAGATGTGGCAGGTTTTAGCCCCCAACAGTTTATGGAGGTGTTTCTGGGCGATGATGTATTGGGGAGCATTGTCGCCCAAACTAATTTATATTCCCATCAGTACTGTGCTGCAGAGACTGAAACATATTTGGCAAAGCAGCAATGCGCCCCCATCAATGTGCCAGAATTTAAAAAATTCTGGCATTGACTATGTTGATGGGCATCATAAAGAAACCCTCTGTTCTCTCCTACTGGAGCAGTAGTCCCATCTGCTCTACCCCCATTTTCTCCCAGAGTATGTCGAGGCAGAGGTATGAAATGATTCTGCATTTCATGCACTTCAGCGACAACAGCTTGTGCCCCCCTAGGGAGCATCCCCAATTTGACAGGCTGTATAAAATCCGCCCCCTGATTACCCACTTTTCTGCCAGGTTTGCAGAGGCTTATACACCTGGAAGGAATATATGCGTTGATGAATCCCTGATGAAGTATAAGGGAAGGCTGAGATTCAAGCAGTATATTCCTTCCAAGCGCTCCAGTTATGGGGTAAAGGTGTATAAGCTCTGTGAGAGCGAGACTGGGTATACTCAGGCCTTCCGGGTGTATGAGGGAAAGAATAGCCACCTTGACCCTCCAGGCTGCCCAGAACATATGGGAACCACTGGCAAGATTGTCTGGGACCTGATATTACCCCTAATGAACAAAAGGGTACTTAGACAATTTTTATACAAGTGTCCTGTAGTTCAAGCTACTGTATTGCTTTGATACAGTAGGTTGCGGTACAATTGAAAAGAACCGCACAGGTTTCCCAGGACAACTTGTACGCACCCGGCTACAAAGGGGGGAGACCTCAGCTTTGCGCCAAGAAGAGCTGTTGGCACTTAAAGGACCAGTCAAGACTGTAGATTTGCATAATCAACAAATGCAAGATAACAAGACAATGCAATAGCACTTAGTCTGAACTTCAAATGAGTAGTAGATTTTTTTTCTGACAATTTTAAAAGTTATGTCTTTTTCCACTCCCCCTGTACCATGTGACAGCCATCAGCCAATCACAAATGCATACTCGTACCATGTGACAGCAATCAGCCATTCTCAAATGCATACACACTTATTCTTGCACATGCTCAGTAGGAGCTGGTGACTCAAAAAGTGTAAATATAAATAGACTGTGCACATTTTGTTAATGGAAGTAAATTGGAAAGTTGTTTAAAATTGCATGCTCTATCTGAATAATGAAAGTTTAATTTAGATTGAGTGTCCCTTTAAGTACAGAGACAGGAAGGATGTATACCTTCTTACCACCATCCACACAGAGAGGACGGTGGCGGTCTCTGTACGTGGCAGAGCTGAAATCATAAGGAAGCCAGTGTGCATCAAGTCTTATAACTGGCATATGGGTGGTGTTGACCTGGCAGATCAGCTGCTGTAGCCCTACCTAATTATGCGGAAGACAAGGGCCTGGTACAAAAGGTTGCAATTTACCTAATGCAGATTGCAACCCACAACGCTTTTTTGTTGTTCAAAAAAGCAAACCCCGGAATGAAACAGACTTTTTTTTATAGTTTCAGCTCCAGATCATTTCGGGGATTTTGTACCATGATGCACCTGCTCCCCGGGTGGTGATGGGAGAGAGCAGAGTTGGGGCTACCCATTTTATTTTTAAAATCCCCCCTACTGCCGCAAAGCAGAAACCACAAAAAAAAATGCAGAGTCTGTACCAAGAGGGGGCAGAGAATTGACCCATATATCACTGTCCTGATTGCCCTAGACTCTGCATTGGGGACTGCTTCAAGCGGTACCATACAATGGTCAATTTTTAAAAAATAAATACATTTGCTGTTTTTTTGGTTATGTTTACTGTTAGATATTTTTTTTTGTTGTTTTTTACATTTACTGTGCCAGATTTTTACATTTCACTACTCATAGGTGTTCTCAGGGTCCCTTGCAGAAAACAACCTGAAGTATTTTTTTGCAATAACTTACAACAGTCTCTCCTAAATCATAGTCGAAAAGCAGTGTGTGTGTAAAAATGAAAATTGAAAAATTACCACCATACACTTTCTCCAATTTTTTTGGCTAAAACGGTTGCTTTAAAGGCATCAAAGCACACCATATACAATACCTTGGGGTGTCAACATTCCAAAAAGATATACTTTCATGGCAATAAATAAAACTGGAGTATGCGATAGGCCCCAAAACTAAATATAGGCCTATCAGAAGAAATACTCTCACTTTTAATAACGAAAATCACAAGTCATACCTTCCCAAAATCCTGGCAAACCTATGCATGGGGGGGGATAGGTGTACTCAGAGTGCCTTGCAGAAAACAACCCGAAGTATTTTTTTGCAATAACTTACAACAGTCTCTCCTAAATCATAGTCAAAAAGCAATCGGCTAGATTACGAGTTTTTGTCGGTAAGGCTTGCGGGGCACAGTTTATGCTCACCGCTCACCTACAAACAACGCTGGTATTACAGGTTTTTTTAAACCCGGCGTTAGCCTCAAAAAAGTGATCGGAGAGCAAAATTTAGCTCCACATCTCACCTCAATACCAGCGCTGCTTATGGTAGCGGTGAGCAGATAAAACATGCTCGTGTACGATTTCCCCATAGGAATCAATGGGTCTAACACCTGCAAAAAAGAAGCGTTCAGCTCCTAACGCAGCCCCATTGATTCCTATGGGAAAATAATTTTCAGGCCTAATCTTACACTTATTAACCCCTAATCTGCCGCCCCCGACATCACCGACACATGCATAATATTATTAACCCCTAATCTGCCACTCCGGACACCACTGCCACCTACATTATACTTATGAACCCCTAATCCGTCGCCCCCAACATCGCCAAACCCTACATTATATTTATTAACCCCTAATCTGCCGCCCCCAATGTCGTTGCAACCTACCTACAATTATTAACCCCTAATCTACTGCCCCCAATGTTGCCGCCACTATAATAAAGTTATTACCCCTAAACCTAAGTCTAACCCTAACTTAAATATAATTTAAATAAATCTAAATAAAAATACTATTATTAAATAAATTATTCCTATTTAAAACTAAATACTTACCTATAAAATAAACCATAAGATAGCTACAATAAAACTAATAGTTACATTGTACCTAGTTTAGGATTTATTTTTATTTTACAGGCAACTTTGTATTTATTTTAACTAGGTACAATAGTTATTAAATAGTTATTAACTATTTAATAACTTCCTAGTTTAAAAAATTAAATAAATTACCTAAATTAACTACAATTAATTACAATTAAATAAACTAAATTACGAAAAAAAAAACTAAATTACAGAAAAAATTAAATAATTACAATTTTTTAAAACGAATTACACCTAATCTAATCCCCCTAATAAAACAAAAAAAAAAAAAAAAATCCCTACCCTATACTAAATTACAAATAGCCCTTAATAGGGCTTTTTGTGGGGCATTGCCCCAAAGTAATCAGCTCATTTACCTGTAAAAAAAAGACAATACCCCCCAATATTACAACCCACACACCCAAGCCCCCCAATCCCCCCTTAATAAAACCTAACACTAACCCCTTAAAGATCACCCTACCTTGAGACATCTTCACTCAACTGGGCAGAAGTGGTCCTCCAGAGGGTCCGAAGTCTTCATCCTATCCAGGCAGAAGAGGTCCTCCAGACAGGCAGAAGTCTTCATCCAGGCAGCATCTTCTATCTTCATCCATCCAGAGCGGAGCAGGTCCATCTTCAAGACATCCGATGCGGAGCATCCGCTTCCTTCCGATGACTAACACTAAATGATGGTACCTTTAAGTGATGTCATCAAAGATGGCGTCCCTTCAATTCCGATTGGCTGATAGAATTCTATCAGCCAATCTGAATTAAGGTAGAAAAAAATCCTATTCGCTGATCCAATCAGCCAATAGGATTGAGCTTGAATTCTATTGGCTGATTGGATCAGCCAATAGAATGCAAGCTCAATCCTATTGGCTGATTGGATCAGCCAATAGGATTTTTTCTACCTTAATTCCGATTGGATCAGCCAATAGAGTGCAAGCTCAATCCTATTGGCTGATTGGATCAGCCAATAGGATTTTTTAATACCTTAATTCCGATTGGCTGATAGAATTCTATCAGCCAATCGGAATTGAAGGGACGCCATCTTGGATGACATCACTTAAATGTACCATCATTTAGAGTTAGTCATCAGAAGGAAGAGGATGCTCCTCATCAAATGTCTTGAAGATGGAACCGCTCCGCTCCGGATGGATGAAGATAGAAGATGCCGCCTGAATGAAGACTTCTGCCCGTCTGGAGGATCTCTTCTGCCCGGATAGGATGAAGACTTCGGACCCCCTGGAGGACCACTTCGGCCCGGTTGCGTGAAGACGTCTCAAGGTAGGGTGATCTTCAAGGGGTTAGTGTTAGTTTTTATTAAGGGGGGATTGGGTGGGTTTTAGAGTAGGGTTGGGTGTGTGGATGGTGGGTTGTAATGTTGGGGGGTATTGTCTTTTTTTACAGGTAAAAGAGCTGATTACTTTGGGGCAATGCCTTGAAAAAAGCCCTTTTAAGGGCTATTTGCAATTTAGAATAGGGTAGGGATTTTTATTATTTTGGGGGGGCTTTTTTATTTTATTAGGGAGATTAGATTAGGTGTAATTCGTTTTAAAAAATTGTAGTTATTTTATTTTTTTCTGTAATTTAGTGTTTGTTTTTTTTTGTAATTTAGTTTATTTAATTTAATTGTAATTTAATTGTAGTTAATTTAGGTAATTTATTTAATGATAGTGTAGTGTTAGGTGTAATTGTAACTTAGGTTAGGATTTATTTTCCAGGTATATTTGTATTTATTTTAACTAGGAAGTTAATAAATAGTTAATAACGATTTAATAACTATTCTACCTAGTTAAAATAAATACAAAGTTGCCTGTAAAATAAAAATAAATCCTAAGCTAGGTACAATGTAACTATTAGTTATATTGTAGCTATCTTATTGTTTATTTTATAGGTATTTTGTTTTAAATAGGAATAATTTATTTAATAATAGTATTTTTATTTAGATTTATTTAAATTATATTTAAATTAGGGTTAGACTTAGGTTTAGGGGTTAATAACTTTATTATAGTGGCGGTGACATTGGGGGTGGCAGATTAGGGGTTAATAATTGTATGTAGTTTTAAATAGGAATAATTTAGTTAATTGTAGTAATTTTATTTAGATAATTTTAAATTATATTTAAGTTAGGGGGGGTGTTAGGGTTAGACTTAGGTTTAGGGGGTAATACATTTAATATAGTTGCGGCAATGTTGGGGGCGGCAGATTAGGGGTTAATAAATGTAGGTAGGTGTCGGCGATGTTAAGGACGGCAGATTAGTGGTTAATTTTATTTAAGTGTTTGCCATTTGGGGGGGGGCTCGGTTTAGGGGTTAATAGGTAGTTTATGGGTGTTAGTGTACATTTAGCACTTTAGTTAAGAGTTTTATGTTACGGCGTTAGCCCATAAAACTCTTAACTACTGACTTTTAAATGCGGTAAGAGTCTTGACAGGAGAGGGTCTACCGCTCACTTTTTCCAAGACTCGTAATACCGGCGTTAGGCAAATCCCATTAAAAAGATAGGATACGCAATTGACGTAAGTGGATTTGCAGTATGCTCGAGTCGCGGAAAAAAAAAGTGAGCGGTACACCTGTACCTGCCAGACTCGTAATACCAGCGGGCGTTAAAAAGCAGCGTTGGGACCTCTCAACGCTGCTTTTTAAGGCTAAAGCAACACTCGTAATCTAGGTGAATGTGTGTGTAAAAATGAAAATTTTAAAATTACCACCATACACTCTCTCCAATTTTTTTGGCTAAAACGGTTGCATCAAAGGCATAAAATCACTCCATATACAATAGCTTGGGGTGTCAACGTTTCAAATATATACACTTTCATGGCAATAAATAAAACTGGGGTATGCAATAGGCCCAAAACTAAAGATAGGCCTATCAGAAAAAATACTCTCACTTTCAACTCAAATTACAAAATCATAAAATTGTAACTGAACCTTCCCAAAATCCTGGCAAACCTATGCATGGGGAGCATAGGTGTACTCAGGAGGTCTTGCAGAAAACAACCTGGAGTGTTTTTTTGCAATAACTTACAACCGTCTCTCCTAAAATCATAGTCAAAAAGCAATGTGTGTGTAAAAATGAAAATTGAAAAATTACCACCATACACTTTCTCCATTTTTTTGGGCTAAAAAAGTTGCATCAAAGCCCTCCATACAAAATACCTTGGGGTGTCAACTTTTCAAATATATGCACATTCATGGAAAAAAATAAATTGGGGTATGTAAAATGACCCCCAAAAAAGACGATATGCAAAGAAAATGTTAAATGTAAAAAAACAATCACAAACACATCAGACATTTGGCATTGCACCTCCCAAACAAGCCAACAAACCTATGCATAGGTGGTATCACTGTACTTAAGAGATGTTGGTGAACACATATTGAGGTTTTTTTTGGCAGTAACATATAACAGGAACTGAGAATCCATGCCTAAACTACAATGTGTGTGAAAAATAACACAAAAAATGACTACCCTAAAAGTTGGACAAAGACTGGTGGTTGAATTAGTGCATGGAAAGTGTTAAAATACCAGCATTTGAAATACCTTAGGATGTCTACTTTTCAAAAATATATGGTTTGATGGGCATAAATTTCATTGGCCGGCTTCAAAAATGTCCCAAATAGAACATGGGTGCATGATGACAGGTGTGAAAATTCCAAGTTGAAAAACTGGAATGCGCCCCCTAAAAATAAGGCCTTGTAGCCCCCAGAGAACCCAACACACCTATACATCGGTGGTATCACTGTACTCAGAAGATGTTGTTGAACACATATTGGGGTGTTATTTGGCAGTAACCCTTAACATTCTCAGTAAATGTATTCTTAAATTGCTATTTTGTCAAAAAATAACAATTTTTTTTCAAACTTTGGCATAGATTGGTGGTAAAATGGTTGCATGAAAAAAAGTCAAAATACCCCAAGTTTAATGTTTTAGGTTGTCTTCTTTTAGAAAATATATACATTTGAAGGGTTAGTCAGGGATTCCTGACAGATATCAGTGTTCCAATGTAACTATCGCTTATTTTGAAAAGAAAATGGTTTGGAAATAGCAAAGTGCTACTTGTACTTATTGCCCTATAACTTGCAAAAAAAGCAAAGAACATGTAAACATTGGGTATTTCTAAACTCAGGACAAAATTTAGAATCTATTTAGCATTGGTATTTTATGGTGGTTGTAGATGTGTAAGAGATTTTGAGGGTCAAATTTAGAAAAAGTGTGTTTTTTCCATTTTTCCTCATATTTTATAATTTTTTGATGGTAAATTATAAGATTTTTTGAAAATAATGGTATCTTTAGAAAGTCCATTTAATGGCAAGAAAAACGGTATATAATATGTGTGGGTACAGTAAATGATTAAGAGGAAAATTTCAGCTAAACACAAACACCGCAGAAATGCAAAAATAGCCTTGGTCCCAGACGGTCAACAAATTGAAAAGGGGTCTGGTCACTAAGGGGTTAAATATATCTAAGGTAATGGCATTTTCTACTCCCATAGGCCTAGATTTGGAGTTCGGCGGTAAAAGGGCTGTTAACGCTCCGCGGGCTTTTTTCTGGCCGCACCATAAATTTAACTCTGGTATCGAGAGTTTAAACAAATGCTGCGTTAGGCTCCAAAAAAGGAGCGTAGAGCATTTTTACCGCAAATGCAACTCTCGATACCAGAGTTGCTTACGGACGCGGCCGGCCTCAAAAAACGTGCTCGTGCACGATTCTCCCATAGGAAACAATGGGGCTGTTTGAGCTGAAAAAAAACCTAACACCTGCAAAAAAGCAGCGTTCAGCTCCTAACGCAGCCCCATTGTTTCCTATGGGGAAACACTTCCTACGTCTGCACCTAACACTCTAACATGTACCCCGAGTCTAAACACCCCTAACCTTACACTTATTAACCCCTAATCTGCCGTCCCCGCTATCGCTGACAAATGCATATTTTTTTTAACCCCTAATCTGCCGCTCCGTAAACCGCCGCAACCTACGTTATCCCTATGTACCCCTAATCTGCTGCCCTAACATCGCCGACCCCTATATTATATTTATTAACCCCTAATCTGCCCCCCTCAACGTCGCCGACACCTGCCTACACTTATTAACTCCTAATCTGCCGAGCGGACCTGAGCGCTACTATAATAAAGTTATTAACCCCTAATCCGCCTCACTAACCCTATCATAAATAGTATTAACCCCTAATCTGCCCTCCCTAACATCGCCGACACCTACCTTCAATTATTAACCCCTAATCTGCCGAGCGGACCTCACCCGCTACTATAATAAATGTATTAACCCCTAAAGCTAAGTCTAACCCTAACACTAACACCCCCCCTAAGTTAAATATAATTTACATCTAACGAAATAAATTAACTCTTATTAAATAAATGATTCCTATTTAAAGCTAAATACTTACCTGTAAAATACATCCTAATATAGCTACAATATAAATTATAATTATATTATAGCTATTTTAGGATTAATATTTATTTTACAGGCAACTTTTTAATTATTTTAACCAGGTACAATAGCTATTAAATAGTTAAGAACTATTTAATAGTTACCTAGTTAAAATAATAACAAAATTACCTGTAAAATAAATCCTAACCTAAAATATAATTAATCCTAACACTACCCTATCAATAAATTAATTAAATAAACTACCTACAATTACCTACAATTAACCTAACACTACACTATCAATAAATTAATTAAACACAATTCCTACAAATAAATACAATTAAATAAACTAGCTAAAGTACAAAAAATAAAAAAGAACTAAGTTACAAAAAATAATAAAATATTTACAAACATAAGAAAAATATTACAACAATTTTAAACTAATTACACCTACTCTAAGCCCCCTAATAAAATAACAAAGCCCCCCAAAATAAAAAATTCCCTACCCTATTCTAAATTAAAAAAGTTACAAGCTCTTTTACCTTACCAGCCCTGAACAGGGCCCTTTGCGGGGCATGCCCCAAGGATTTCAGCTCTTTTGCCTGTAAAAAAAAAACATACCATACCCCCCCCCCAACATTACAACCCACCACCCACATACCCCTAATCTAACCCAAACCCCCCTTAAATAAACCTAACACTAAGCCCCTGAAGATCTTCCTACCTTGTCTTCACCATACCAGGTTCACCGATCCGTCCTGGCTCCAACATCTTCATCCAACCCAAGCGGGGGTTGGCGATCCATCATCCGGTGCTGAAGAGGTCCAGAAGAGGCTCCAAAGTCTTCCTCCTATCCGGCAAGAAGAGGACATCCGGACCGGCAAACATCTTCTCCAAGCGGCATCTTCAATCTTCTTCCATCCGGTGCGGAGCGGGTCCATCTTGAAGCAGGCGACGCGGATCCATCCTCTTCTTCCGTTGTCTCCCGACGAATGACGGTTCCTTTAAGGGACGTCATCCAAGATGGCGTCCCTCGAATTCCGATTGGCTGATAGGATTCTATCAGCCAATCGGAATTAAGGTAGGAATTTTCTGATTGGCTGATGGAATCAGCCAATCAGAATCAAGTTCAATCCGATTGGCTGATCCAATCAGCCAATCAGATTGAGCTCGCATTCTATTGGCTGTTCCGATCATGAACCGGCGTTAGCCAGAAAGCTCTTAACTCCTGCTTTTTTCAGGCGGCTGGAATTTTGTCGTTAGAGCTCTAACGCTCACTTCAGAAACGACTCTAAATACCAGCGTTAGAAAGATCCCATTGAAAAGATAGGATACGCAAATGGCGTAGGGGGATCTGCGGTATGGAAAAGTCGCGGCTGAAAAGTGAGCGTTAGACCCTTTAAGCACTGACTCCAAATACCAGCGGGTGGCCAAAACCAGCGTTAGGAGCCTCTAACGCTGGTTTTGACGGCTACCGCCGAACTCCAAATCTAGGCCATAGACAATTATTTCCACGATTTGACTCTGTATATGGGCCTTGAATCTATTTATATAATGTAATAATGTCACCCCTCAAACACCCTTTTATTTATTTTTTTAGAGAAAACACCCAGTTTGGCTAACCTCTCCTCATAGTTTAAATCACCCAATCCCCTTATTAGTTTTCTATTAACTTTTTCTAACCCTGAAATTTATTTTTTTTAGATTGGTCCCCAGAACTGCACTCCATACGCAAGGTGAGGCCACCAGGGTTTTTTTTATAGTTACAAATGTATGCTTTCCTCCATTGCATCAATGCCTCTTTTAATACCTGCTATTATCTTATTAGCCTTATAAGCTGCTGATCTGCATTGTGTAGAAAAACGATAGCCAGTAGCACTTCTTTAGGATAAAATACCTTTATTGTCACCAACATAAAAACAAGCAACGTTTTAGATATCTAATACTTAGCTTGTTATCCATAAATATTCCCAAAGCCCTTTCATCTTCTGTTTTGCTAAGTATAGTACCATTTAAATAATAGGTTGCCTGCCTATGTTTAATTTGAAAATGTAGAATCTTACATTTTCCAATATTAAATCTCATTTTCCATTTACCAGCCCATTCTTTTAATTTTTGTAAATCCACTTGCAAAGCAATTTCACCCTGCACTGACCTAATGTTCTTACCCAACGTTGTATTATTAGCAAAGCTAGAGATGTTGCTATTTAATCCTTGCTCCAAGTCATTAATACAATTCTTAAAAATAACAGGGCCCAGTTCTGATCACTGGGGACTCAACTAATTAACTTTAGTTAATTCTGAGTATTATCTATTTACTTCTACTTGTTGCTAACTGTATTGTATCCAGTTATATATCCATGAACTAAAATGTTCAGCTATTCACAGCCCCTTAATTTTGTACAATAATCTCTTATGTGGCACTGTATCAAAATCCTTTGAAAAATTCAAGTATATTCCATGAACTGACTCCCCTTTTATCTATATTTTTATATAGATAGACATTATCTATCTCTCATAAAACCATGCTGATTTGATCTCATAATATTATTCACACGAGTATACTCCTGAATATAATCCCTTATTATCCATTCAAGTATCTTCCCCACTACCGATGTCAGATTAACTGGTCTATAGCTTCCCGGATCAGTCCTGCTTCCCTATTTTAAAAGTGGCGCCAAATCAGCTTTACACCAGTACACCAGTCCTGGGGTACTATGCCTGAGGAGTGTTAAGTAGTACATTATTTTTTGGATGGATACAGATTGAAGAAAGGTGTTTGCCTTTACAGGTTACTTGTAACAAAAGACAGAGAAACCCTACCTGGGGAGGGGAGGTCTTGATTAAAAACCTATTTTGTACCCCAGGGCTACTATATTTAGAACCCAAGATTCACAAACAGACTGAGACCAGGAGATCCAAAAAAGGCAGAATTGGAAGAAGAAAGGGTTTTTTTTCCCAAATTGAAGTGGATTTCTAGGAGGGCCTGAACAATTTCTGTTTCTGTGCAGAGAACTTTTGGTTCCTTGATTAATGAAAGGAATGAAAACGACTGACAGCTCTAATCTTTCCTTTAGACCTAATTTCCTTAGAAAAGAAAGGTTCCTATACTTTCAGTCACAGTAGAAAAGATTGCATCTAAACCAAACAAGATATTTCCATGAAAAGACAGATACATTTCTAGATTTGGAAATCATATAAACGAAATATGATTTAAAACCTAAAGTACTACTAAGCATAACATCTAAAGCCATATTTTAGCATTTATCTTGATTACATCATTAATCACATCACAAAATGTGTAGAAAAAAACTGCTTGTTGAATACAAATTTTTGAGTAAAGCCTCAGACTTACAGTGCATTAAAGACTTAAAAGAAGTACAATCCTCTAAAGGAATTGTAGTGTGATTGGCTTAGGAACCGTTCCCCAATGTTCATATACTAGAAGCTGGAAAAGGTAACATCCTCTTAAATTTTGAATCTGGATTATAAGGAATAACTGGCAAAAACCAGTCCATAGAAATTTATTCTGTATTAGCTTAAGGAACTAAATACCTTTGGGGTTTCAGCAGCGACAAAGATTTTTCCTCCTAGGGCTTAGGATCATGTACAATTAGAGACACTCAAGTTAAAATGAAACTTTAATTATTCAGATAAAGCATGACATTTTAAACAACTTTCCTATTTACTTCCATTAACAAAATTTGCAGTCTTTTTATATTTAAATGTTTTTAGTCACCAGCTCCTACTGAGCATGTGCAAGAATTCACAGAATAAACGTATATGCATTTGTGATTGGCCGATGGCTGTCACATGGTACATGTATTCATTTGTGACTGGCTGATGGCTGTCACATGGTACAGGAGGAGTGGAAATAGAAATAACTTTTAAAATTGTCAGAAAAAAAATCTACTACTAATTTGAATTTCAGACTAAGTGCTATTGTATTTTCTTGTTATCTTGCATTTGTTAATTATGCAAATTGACTGTGTTTACTGGTCCTTTAAGTACATAAAACCTCTTAGAGCAGAATATGAAGATGTTCTATCTTAAACAGCAAAATAGGAGGAATCAGAATCTTGATCAGTGACTTACTTCATAAGAAATTATTTCACTGTCTGAAGACAATCTGAAATAACCAAACCTAACTTGATAAAAAGCTGATTAGCAAATCGGATCTTCTGAGATTCAGAGTTGCTAGATATACTGACTGAAGGATGAAAATTAGATGCAATTCTTCAGCACTCATTCCAGAAATTGTAGCTAATCTGAAGTTTTCAACGTATAGATTTTTTAAAATTCTGGAGCAAAATCTAAAAAACTCCCTTGTACTGAATAGACAGAGGAGGAAAGATACCCTTAGCAGCAAGAACAGCAGAAGGTTGATTGACAAATGAGCTAAACAGGAATTGCAAAGATGAGTTGGAGGGATCACTGCTACATGTTTGCAAAATAAACATTTAAACTGGGACCTACATTTAAATTTAGACCTATTTTCTAAGGGATCTTGAGCTAAAGCAATGGGGACAGTTCTAGTATGCTCCATAAGAAAATAAAGAATACACACAAATAATAATGTTTATACCACAAATATGTATATAAACATGGTACTATAGCTTTTAGGACAGAGAAATACAATTATAGAATACCTGTGGTAGGCTTGTGACTTCACTGGGAATAATTATGTTACTACCCAATTCTCAAATCTCACATTAACAGGTCTCTGAGTGGAAAATGGGCCTCAAATCGGTCATGAGGACCCCTCTCAACAAAGATTCTGGAGCACCTTAATTCTTCACCTTCCACTTGGGAGGAAAAGATAAGACTAGCATAGAGATGGAAGAGATTAAGTACTCTTGGAGTTTTGGGAATCTTTGCCTTCTACTAGTGGCCAGCAGTTGAATCCCAGGAGTAGTGGCTTGTGAATGCTCACAACCTTATGAAAGAAATGTGGCTTGGATAGAACTAAGAAGGTCATGGGTGAAACTAGGAAGAGAAGGGGCTGAGACAGCAGGTCAGGGATCCCAAATGTCCACATTTTGAAGGATCGTCACAAGTTGGGAACTCTTTTTATCTGTTTTAACCTCTATTCTTCCACAGCTCTGGATTGAATTATTAATTGCTTTATGATTCAGCTGTCTAAAGACAAAGACTTTTATGCGAAAAGCCTTTAATTGAACGGTCTCCAACTCCAGTTCTCACTGAATTACAATATGTACACTAAGACATTCAGTCACTTTTATTAGGCTACCAGTAATATTGTACTAAATATTATCTATCACGTATATGAAAATGCAGCAACTAAAGCTTGTTTAAATGTATTCTGCATTAAAAAAAAAATTCAAATACTGTTAACATATATATTAGAATTATCAGGAAACTAATCGTCCATACTACAGTATTCATATTCACTGTGACATTTCTCACAGCTTTATTGGTAAAAAGGGATACATTTCACAAACCTGGCGTGAAAAGTAGATTTATATAGAACAAACATCCATTTAGAATAATAAAAATTATGCAATACATTTGAAAATCTTCTTTTAGCAGGAAACCATAATACTGAAAATTGAGCAACTAGGCCTCAGGCCTCTCATCTCTGAGGGAACAACAGCAGTGGCTATTCTGCCCTTTCTTCTTTGATGCACCTATTAAAAGATAAGGAAGCATCTAGTGCTGCAATAAAATGCATAAAAAAGAAAATACTGAAAGAATGAAACATAACAGCATAAAATGTTATCAGGTAAGCCATTTCGAATACCCAATTTAAAAAAAGTTAATTGTAATTTCTATTTGCAAATGCCACGATTGCTTAATTGGCTTTATAGTTTGGTGATTATGTATCTGTGGTAAATTCAATCAGTGTAAAAAAATGAAATCTAATATAATAATTACATCAGACTTTATTTTAGTCTTATTACATTTGATAGACTCCAAGTGTATTAAATTAGACCATACAAAATTATTACAGAATATTAGTATTGGTTTCTTGTTTAAATGATCAAACATTTATAATGCTATGTGAGTATCAGCTGAAAGTTTTCAAAAGATTTTTTCTCAAATCAATACGGCCTGTCATTTTAATGTTAGCTGAGAAAAAGGAAGTCTTGATTATGGTATTCCTGTAACAAATGTTTCTCGCCATGGGAAGAGGCATGTTGGGGCTATGGGAAGCCTATTTAATGCTGTTTGCGCCCTGTGCATTGAGAGGAACTGTTAAACTCTACAGCTGTGATATCAGCAGGGCCTTGAGCACTTCCATATGTAGGCTAAGTGTGTATTTCCCTCTGTCAGTGAGAGTGGGCTACCTCTATCACAAGCTGTCAGCGTGGGAACCAGGAAGTTATACAGAAACAAGAAAAGCAATGTAAAATATACCACATGACAGCTTATTCTGACAGAAGTGAACCTAACTCCAGTAGAATTATTAAAGCCTTTTTATATTCTTAGCAGTTGTTAAATTTAAGGGGGATCTCATAATAACAGATTTCTCGTAAATTATTTTTGACATCAAGTTTGAAAACATCATAATTGCTCAAAGCAGATTCATTTTTATATACTTAACATATGTTAACAATAAAGCACTACATTGCAAAAGATCTGTGTACAAAAGAAATGTTTGAAATTAATTAACACTTCAAGTTTTCTCACAATTTAAAAGGAATAGAAAAACATTAGTGGTTAGTCAGATGTGGCTCTAAGCTATAAAAGTGGGGGAGCTAATAGGCCTATCAAGATAATTTTGTGTGTTTTTTTAATTATTATTTGTTTGTTGTTTTCCATTTTTTTAAAATAATGGATAAGTAGATTTGTGGTCAACTCCTTGTATCAGGAATCTGGAGCAGCTGAAAACAAAACTAGTCAAAGATTTAGCAATACACAAATTTAAAATCCATACATTTATGATGATAATATGAACATGCTGTATGCATATCTACAAGGGTTTAAATTACCTTGCAGAAAATGATATGCTCTGGTATCCCTTTAAATCTAGTGAACCATTTTACAGAAGTCAGCAATATAATACTTGCAGAATTGTCAGTAATACATATCAACTAAAAACATAAAAAAACATTTAATTAGTTTTTTATATGTGGCCATATTGACTGACATGTTATTTTACGATAATTTCTATGCCAACTTCTTTTTTTTTATTTAACCAAATTCATTTCCGAAAATAAGTCCAAAGAATAAACACACAACACAATTGCCTAGATTACAAGTCTTGCGTTAGCCTTAAAAAGCAGCGTTGAGAGGTCCCAACGCTGCTTTTTAACGCCCGCTGGTATTACGAGTCTTGAAGTTACAGGCTCACCGCTCACTTTTTTGGTCAGACTCGAAAATACCGCAAATCCACTTACGTAAATTGCGTATCCTATTTTTTCAATGGGCTTTGCCTAACGCCGGTATTACGAGTCTTCCAAAAAGTGAGCGGTAGACCCTCTCCTGTCAAGCCTGGTACCGCATTTTAAAGTCAGTAGTTAAGAGTTTTATGGGCTAAAGCCATAGCATAAAACCCTTAACTAAAGTGCTAAAAAGTACACTAACACCCATAAACTACCTATTAACCCCTAAACTGAGGCCCCCCCCACATTGCAAACGCTAAAATAAAATTTTTAATCTGCCAAACCGGACATCGCCGCCACTATAAAAAATATATTAACTCCTAAACTACCACACTCCCGCATCGCAAACACTAGTTACATTTTATTAACCCCTAATCTGCCTTCCCTAACATCGCTAACAACTATATTAAATGTATTAACCCCTAAATCTAAGTCTAACCCTAACACCCCCTAACTTAAATATAATTTAAATAAATCTAAATAAAATTACTACAATTAACTAAATAATTCCTATTTAAAACTAAATACTTACCTATAAAATAAACCCTAAGCGAGCTACAATATAACTAATAGTTACATTGTATCTAGCTTAGGATTTATTTTTATTTTACAGGCAACTTTGTATTTATTTTAACTAGGTACAATAGTTATTAACTATTTAATAACTACCTAGTTAAAATAAAGACACATTTACCTGTAAAATAAAACCTAACCTAAGTTACAATTACACCTAACACTACACTATAATTCAATTAATTCCCTAAAGTTACTACAATTAAATACAATTATCTAAAGTATGAAAAAAACCAAACACTAAATTACAGAAAATAATAAAATAATTACAAGATTTTTAAACTAATTACACCTAATCTAATCCCCCTAATAAAAAAAGCCCCCCAAAATAATAAAAAGCCCTACCCTATACTAAATTAGGGCTTTTGCGGGTAATTGCCCCAAAGTAATCAGCTCTTTTACCTGTAAAAAAAAAAAAAGTACAAATCCCCCCCCCCAACATTAAAACCCACCATCCACACACCCAACCCTACTCTAAAACCCACCCAATACTCCCTTAATAAAACCTAACACTAACCCCTTGAAGATCACCCTACCTTGAGAAGTCTTCACCCAACGGGGCCGAAGTCCTCAACGAAGCCGGGCGAAGTGGTCCTCCAGACGGGCAGAAGTCTTCATCCAGACGGCATCTTCTATCTTCATCCATCCGGCACAGAGCGGGTCCATCTTCAAGACATCCTCTTCTTTCGACGTCTTCTTACTAAATGACGGTTCCTTTAAGTGACATCATTCAAGATGGCGTCCCTTCAATTCCGATTGGCTGAATTCTATCAGCCAATCGGAATTAAGGCAGAAAAAATCCTATTGGCTGATGCAATCAGCCAATAGGATTGAGCTAGCATTCTATCGGCTGTTCGAGTAAGTATTTAGTTTTAAATAGGAATAATTTAGTTAATTGTAGTTATTTTATTTAGATTTATTTTAATTATATTTAAGTTAGGGGGTTTTAGGGTTAGAGTTAGACTTAGGTTCAGGGGTTAAGAACTTTAATATAGTGGCGGCGACGTTGGGGGCGGCAGATTAGGGGTTAATAAGTGTAGGTAGGTGGCGGCGACATTGGGGGCAGGAGATTAGGGGTTAATAAATATAATGTAGGGTTCGGGGATGTTGGGGGGCAGCAGATTAGGGGTTCATAACTATAATGTAGGTGGCGGCGGTGTCCGGAGCGGCAGATTAGGGGTTAATAATATAATGTAGGTGTCGGCGATGTCGGGGGCGGCAGATTAGGGGTTAATAAGTGTAAGATTAGGCGTGTTTAGACTCGGGGTTCATGTTAGGGTGTTAGGTGTAGACATAACTTTAATTTCCCCATAGGAATCAATGGGGCTGCGTTAGGAGCTTTACGCTGCTTTTTTGCAGGTGTTAGGTTTTTTTTCAGCTGGCTCTCCCCCATTGATTTCTATGGGGAAATCGTGTACGAGCACGTTTAGCCAGCTCACCGCTACCGTTAGCAGCACTGGTATTGAGGTGAGATGTGGAGCAAAATTTTGCTCTCCTCTCACTTTTCTGCAGCTAACGCTGGGTTTATAAAAACCTGTAATACCAGCATTGTATGTAGGTGAGCGGTGAGCATAAACTGCTCGTTAGAACCGCACCCCTCATAACGCAAAACTCGTAATCTAGGTGAATGATTCTTAAATAAATGCTTTATTGTTTAATTACTTAACATATTCATATTCATTTACATATAAAGTAAATAAAGCATGTGTATTATGGAAGTTGAGGGTTGCTTAGGAGGCATCACCAAATCTTTTAACACATGGGACATATTTATCAAGCTCCGTAAAGACTGCTGCTCCATAACTTGTCCGCCTGCTCTGAGGTGGCTGACAGAAAACAACCCGATCGAATACGATCGGGCTCATTGACACCCCTTGCTGGCGGCCGATTGGCCGTGAATCTGCAGGGGGCGGCATTGCACCAGCAGTTCACAAGAACAGCTGGTGCAATGATAAATGCCGATGGCATATGCTGTCGGCATTTATCGATGTGCAGCGGACATGATACGCTACTTTGTATCATGTCCGCTCGCACATTGATAATGTGCCCCGTGGTGGGAATTAACGCAGAAAACCCTTGTGTTAAAATTATGTTTAAAATGTATTGTCTGGGAGCTCAGTTAAACGGCACAAGCCCAACCCAGCAGTCACACTTCTCACAAGGTGTAACCCAATAGTTCACACACGGTGTAACCCTTTGTGCAAAACCGGCTTCAAAACAAAAAAGATGTGGGAGACGCAAAAGGCAGTCAGTTTGTAAATACAAATTGGTAAAATATTAATTAATAATACAGATCGTTAATAAATGAACAGATTAAAATTTGTACCCAAACATCTATTCCCTAAGTAAGAAACTGATTCATAATTGCATTAATATTTTAATGTAATAGTTGTTGAAAATATAAAATTGCATCAATAACTCATTCCAAAAAACAGAAACTATATCCAGCTAAGTTGGGATAAACAAGTATTATTACGCTGAAAAATAAAACAGTAAAAATTATTGGGACTTATACAAATTGTGTTTCATATAAGGTTTTTTAGAAGATACAAAGTATCCTTCCTGGTCCCTATTTAGGGCTAGATAACAAGTGGAGCACAATCGTTTGTGCCCTAGGGATAAGGGGAATATTGTGAGGGTTTGCGCTCATCGGGGCTACCGCTCGTATTACAAGTTGAAGGTAAATGTGATCGCGATTTACACTAAATTCATTAAAGTGTCCTCAGAGCTCTGGTTAACTGTTTTGCAAACAAAAAAAAAAAAGTTGCACAAAAGACAAAAAAATACATTACACTCATAATAACTTTCTGCTAGATAACAAGTTTTGCGTTATGAGTGAAAAAGCCTCATAACGCTGCTTTTTCCCTACCGCTTGTATGATGAGTTTTGCAGGTATAGGTATACCGCACACCTTTTTGGTCGTCACGCAACGTAACTACCGCACTTTTTAAAAAGTCCTTTATCAATGGGACTTCCACAGCGCTGGTATTATGAGTTTGTCTGTCTTGCCAAAAAGTGAGCGGTACAGCCCATAACAAAGCTGTACCATAAAACTCATAACTAAAGTGTTACAAAGTACACTAACACCCATAAACTACCTATTAACCCCTAAACCGAGGCCCTCCCGTATCGCAAACACTAAAATAAAATGATTAACCCCTAATCTGCTGCTCCGGACATCGCCGTCACTATAATAAACATAAACCCTAAACCGCCGCACTCCCTCATCGTAAACACTAGTTAAATATTATTACCCCCTAATCTGCTGCCCCCAATGTCGCCGCAACTATACTAAAGTTATTAACCCCTAAACCTCTGGCCTCCCACATCAATAACACTAAATAAATATATTAACCCCTAAACCTAACCCTAAGTCTAACCCTAACACCCCTAACTTTAAAATAATTAAAATAAATCTAAATAAAACCTACTATTAATAACTAAATAACTAAATTACACCTATATATCAACAACTAAATACACACCTATATATCACTTTATATAGATATATATAATATGTCTAAATATATATTGAACCAAAAAACAATAACTGATATATGTAGTAATATTTATTTATAAATAAATAGAACATATTAATTTGTGTAAAGAACTTTTAAATATGAAATATTCATATTTTCATGTCAGGTTAGAGCTACTGAGAATATATGATGGTGTTTGCGCGAGAGTGAACGCACATGCGATATTCTAAGTTCAGATTTTTGCGCTAGTTGGGTTACTGCTAGAGCGAAAACAGATTACTTTCAACTTGGGACATTTGGGGCACATTTATAAAATTAACCAGAGATCTGATTTCTTGTTAATTTGATAAGTGCTAATTGCTACTGCGAGCTCGCGGTAGCAATAACCAGCCACTTGTAATGGCTGATTAATTATTGCCCACCCTCAAACGGGCAAATTTGCCCATTTGCAGGCACACAATAATTTAGCGCTCTACTTGTAATCTATCCCATAGTTAAAGTCAGCTACAGAGCAATAAGGCACTACTAGGAGCAAACTGAACACATTTGTTGATCTAAATACATGAGCTAAATGTGTATAGCCATCATTCACCAGATATTTCCCAATAGTGCTTTGCTGCTAATGAGGATATATACATGTGCTTTTTAACAAAATATACCAAGAGAACAAAGTATTGATAATATAAATCAATTTAAGTGCCTTAAAATGACGTGCTCTTATTGAATCATGAAAGTTTCATTTTCACTTTCCTATCCTTTAAACTCAAGCAAATCTATATAATTTATTGGATGAAATGTGTCCTTTTTTATTTGCCAAAAATATTAATATTCATGTAAAAAACATGACAAAATCCAGGTCAGTAGTGAGTCACACTTTCCTTTTTATATAATTTAATAGTGAGCAAGTAACTGCTTTCTTTTGTCTGCAAATTGTGTCAGAATATTGTCCTTGCAGCAAACCAATAAAAAGTGATTTGAGCAAACTTTTCTGTTTTTGCTTTTTCAATATGTAGCAAGTATTACTTAGCAGAGTTACACTTTTATGGCCATGAAAGGGTTAATTGGGTGAGGTATAAATAGGGTTGCTACCTCGGCCATACTTTCCTGGACACTTGTGAGTTATACATGCTGCAGGGTGTGCAGAAAGGAACATGAATAGTGCTGTTCAGTGTCACTGTGTGCTGTCCAGGTTTGAAATTCATGTTCCCTCCTGCACAACCTGCACCATGTATAACTCATAAGTGTCCAAGAAAACATAGATGAGGTGGCAACCCTAGGTATAAATGAGTCTGAGTACCCATGTTCTAATTAGAAATGTTTGATATAGTTTGGAGAAACAACCAAAGACATAGGTGAACAGTGTAATAGCGTTTATATCGCTATGGAGGTTCTACATTACTTATATAATGCTCCAAAAGAAACCCAAACATTTCTGCATGATTTCTTTCTAAGATGCCGAGTTCTGGCAACTCAGGTGCTAAGAGCAGAGGTTTATATCAAATAAATATTTTTAAGTAGTGTATTTACTGTAGTAACTTCACTCTCACAAGAACATTAACATTTGTATATATTTCTACACGCACCTTGTGCTGAACAGATTTATTGCATTAAAAAAAAAAAAATAGCGAGACAAACATTGCTCTTTATCCTGCCATTTTAATATATTTTTGCTTATGAGTTCATATGGGCATGGGAGCATATGGGCGAGTGCGTTTTGTTCTTTTTGTTGTAAAGAGACAGCTCATAATTTGTATCTTTCAAACACATATTTGATAATGCTTTTGAATAAATAAAAACTCAAATATAATCTGTCTAAATGATGGCCTTGATTAACAAGTACTGTTTAGTCTTCTTATGAGAAATAACTTTTGCTTTCCATTGCTATGTTATTCTTTTTAATAACTTCACTAGAGTATTATAAACTGTTCCAAGGCTTCTCTCTTCTTAGGGATGATAATATATGCAGTAAAGAAAGCTCTGAAATACACACATAATGATTTAAATTACCTTGCAGAAAATGTTAGCTTTATGTGTTAGAACTTGAAATTAATGTTACAAATATTTTGCATTCCCAAGAGTTCTTGAATATGTTCCCCTTTATTTCACAAGAGCTATAAATAATTGAGTGGGCGTTGCTGTAAAGTAATTTGGTTATGATTAGAGCTGGAAGTTAGTCCCTGATTGAAGTTGATAAATAAGATATTAAAGGGACATGAAACTCCCCAAATTTGTATTTCATTATATAGATAGAGCATGAGGGGCCCCATCCGATATGCAGCGTCGCCCGCAAAAGCCGGCGACGCTGTTTTTTTGCGCGTTTTTGGTATCCTATATACAGCACCGCATATAAATACGGCACGTATATTTCACCCATCGGACGTAGCTTTTTTACCCATAGACTAACATATAAAAGCCGAGCAATTTGGTATCCAATATTCAGCGCAAGGACTTACGTGGTGAAAATGGAGAAATTTTACTCCATTTTCACCTCGCCATAAAAAGCAGCTGTAGCAAGCCTTGCGCTGAGTATTGGAGCTCCGTAACTCCCTAAAATGCCTTCCAAAAAAAAAACCTAACACCTAACGCATGCGCAATGTCTATCTACCTGTCAACCACAATCCCCACGCAATAACTAATAAAGTGTATTAACCCCTAAACTGCCGCTCCCAGAGCCCACCACCACCTACATTATATGTATATGTATTAACCCTTAAACTGCCGCTCCCGGACCCCGCCGCCACCTACATTACATTTATTAACCCCTAATCTGACCCCCCTACACCGCCGCCACCTACATTAAATGTATTAACCCCTAATATCCCGCCCCCAACGTTGCCGCCACTATATTAAATTTATTAACCCCTAAACCTAAGTCTAACCCTAACACCCCCCTAAGTTACGCCTAGATTTAGAGTTTGGCGTTAGCCGTCAAAAGCAGCGTTAAGGGCTCCTAACGCTGCTTTTTACCGCCCGCTGGTATTTAGAGTCAGCCAGGAAAGGGTCTAATGCTCACTTTCAAGCCGCGACTTTTCCATACCGCAGATCCCCTTACGCCAATTGCGTATCCTATCTTTTCAATGGGATCTTCCTAACGCTGGTGTTTAGAGTCTTGACTGAAGTGAGCGGTAGAGCCTCTACCGACAAGACTCCATCCGCAGGAAAAAGTCAGTAGTTAAGAGCTTTATGGGCTAACGCTGATTTATAAAGCTCTTAACTACTGTGCTCTAAAGTACACTAACACCCATAAACTACCTATGTACCCCTAAACCGAGGCCCCCCCACATCGCAAACACTAAATATTTTTTACCCCTAATATGCCGACCGCACATCGCTGCCACCTACATTATTCCTATGAACCCCTAATCTGCTGTCCCTAACATCGCCAACACCTATATTATATTTATTAACCCCTAATCTGCCCCCCCAACGTCGCTGCTTCCTAACTACACTTATTAATCCCTAATCTGCCGACCGGACCTCGCTGCCACTATAATTAATGTATTAACCCCTAAACAGCTGCACTCCCGCCTCACAAACCCTATAATAAATAGTATTAACCCGTAATCTGCCCTCCCTAACATCGCCGCCACCTAACTTCAAGTATTAACCCCTAATCTGCCGACCGGACCTCGCCGCTACTATAATAAATGTATTAACCCCTAAAACTAAGTCTAACCCTAACCCTAACACCCCCCTAAGTTAAATCAAATTTTATTCTAACGAAATAAATTAACTCTTATTAAATAAAGTATTCCTATTTAAAGCTAATTACTTACCTGTAAAATAAACCCTAATATAGCTACAATATAAACGAATAATTATATTGTAGCTATTTTAGGATTTATATTTATTTTACAGGCAACTTTGTATTTATTTTAACTAGGTACAATAGCTATTAAATAGTTATTTACTATTTAATAGCTACCTAGTTAAAATAATTACAAAATTACCTGTAAAATAAATCCTAACCTAAGTTACAATTAAACCTAACACTACACTATCAATAAATTAATTAAATCAATTAACTACAAGTACTTACAATTACCTACAATTAAATAAACTAAACTAAATTACAAAAAAAACAAACACTAAATTACAAAAATAAAAAAAGATTACAAGAATTTTAAGCTAATTACACCTACTCTAAGCCCCTAATAAAATAACAAAGCCCCCCAAAATAAAAAAAATTCCCTACCCTAATCTAAATTAAAAAAGTTAACAGCTCTATTACCTTACCAGCCCTTAAAAGGGCTTTTTGCGGGGCATGCCCCAAAGAAATCAGCTATTTTGCCTGTAAAAAAACACAATGCCACCCCCCAACATTACAACCCACCACCCACATACCCCTACTCTAACCCAAACCACCCTTAAATAAACCTAACACTACCCCCCTGAAGATCTTCCTACCTTGAGTCGTCTTCACCCAACCGGGCACCGATGGACCAAAAGAAGACATCCGGAGTGGCAGAAGTCTTCATCCTATCCGGGCAGAAGAGGACATCCGGACCGGCAGACATCTTCATACAAGCAGCATCTTTTATCTTCATCCATCCGACGAGGAGCAGCTCCATCTTCAAGACCTCCGGCGCTGAACATCCTTCTTCAACGACGACTACCCGACGAATGAAGGTTCCTTTAAGTGACGTCATCCAAGATGGCGTCCCTTGAATTCCGATTGGCTGATAGGATTCTATCAGCCAATCGGAATTAAGGTAGGAAAAATCTGATTGGCTGATTGAATCAGCCAATCAGATTCAAGTTCAATCTGATTGGCTGATCCAATCAGCCAATCAGATTGAGCTTGCATTCTATTGGCTGTTCCGATCAGCCAATAGAATGCAAGCTCAATCTGATTGGCTGATTGGATCAGCCAATCCAATTGAACTTAAATCTGATTGGCTGATTCAATCAGCCAATCAGATTTTTCCTACCTTAATTCCGATTGGCTGATAGAATCCTATCAGCCAATCAGAATTCGAGGGATGCCATCTTGGATGACGTAATTTAAAGGAACCTTCATTCGGCGAGTAGGCGTCATGGCACAAGGATGGATCTGCGTCGGCTGGAAGAAGATGGCTCCGCTCCGCTCCAGATGGATGAAGATAGAAGATGACGCTTGGATGAAGATGTCTACCAGTCCGGATGTCCTCTTCTGCCCTGATAGGATGAAGACTTCTGCCGCTCCGGATGCCCTCTTTTGGTTCATCGGTGCCCGGCAGGGTGAACATGGCTCAAGGTAGGGAGATCTTCAGGGGGGTAGTGTTAGGTTTATTTAAGGGGGGTTTGGGTTAGAGTAGGGGTATGTGGGTGGTGGGTTGTAATGTTGGGGGGTGGTATTGTGATTTTTTTTACAGGCAAAATAGCTGATTTCTTTGGGGCATGCCCCGCAAAAAGCCATTTTAAGGGCTGGTAAGGTAATAGAGCTGTTAACTTTTGTAATTTAGATTACGGTAGGGATTTTTTTTTATCTTGGGGGGCTTTGTTATTTTATTAGGGGGCTTAGAGTAGGTGTAATTAGCTTAAAATTCTTGTAATTTTTTTTATTTCTTGTAATTTAGTGGGGTTTTTTGTAATTTAGTTTAGTTTATTTAATTGCAAGTAATTGTAGGTACTTGTAGTTAATTGATTTAATTAATTCATTTATTGATAGTGTAGTGTTAGGTTTAATTGTAACTTAGGTTAGGATTTATTTTACAGGTAATTTTGTAATTATTTTAACTAGGTAGCTATTAAATAGTAAATAACTATTTAATAGCTATTGTACCTAGTTAAAATAAATTCAAAGTTGCCTGTAAAATAAATATAAATTCTAAAATAGCTACAATATAATTATTCGTTATATTGTAGCTATATTAGGGTTTATTTTACAGGTAAGTATTTAGCTTTAAATAGGAAGACTTTAGTTAACAATATTTAATTTATTTTGTTAGATTAAAATTATATTTAACTTAGGGGGGTGTTAGGGTTAGACTTAGCTTTAGGGGTTAATACATTTATTAGAGTAGCGGCAAGGTCCGGTCGGCAGATTAGGGGTTAATAAGTGTAGGTAAGATATCGGCGATAAAGCCCAATCGGGCGAAACGCGTCAGGGGAGAGTGTTGAACTCGTTCACGCTCTATTCTTTATGTCTTTTAAACTAGCCCAGTATCGCTAAAATCATGTGGAGCAAAGGGTTACCGCCATTATAGAGCTTTAACTTTGATATTTGACCTATCTGGTCAGGGTACCTAATAGGGACCGGTACATGGTGCTTATAGAAAAATCTTTCATACTATATATACAATAACGAGTTAACACCACACAGCCTGGGTTGTGCCAGACTTTATTCCATTAATAGCTAATTAAGTTTCTTTAAAAATTACTTGCCACATTGTGGATATTACCATAATAACTGGGTTGTGCCAGTTTTAACTTAAACTAACTAACTAGTGTGTGAATGTGCGTGTATTGTAAGACCTTATAAACTTTGATATTTGACCTATCTGGTCAGGGTACCTAATAGGGACCGGTACATGGTGCTTATAGAAAAATCTTTCATACTATATATACAATAACGAGTTAACACCATACAGCCTGGGTTGTGCCAGACTTTATTCCATTAATAGCTAACTAAGTTTCTTTAAAAATTACTTGCCACATTGTGGATATTACCATAATAACTGGGTTGTGCCAGTTTTAACTTAAACTAACTAATTAGTGTGTGAATGTGCGTGTATTGTAACACCTTATAAATGTATGAGTGCGGTTGAAACTACCTGATAGTGACAGTATTAGCTGTATCACACAGCGCCTAAACCGAAACATATAAATCAAACTGCAACTTAGTTGCGAATTAAACAAATGGACTGTTAACTCTATATTTAAAATCTGAGCTGTGCCAGACCGAGCTGTAACTTTGAACACAATTTTCAGAGCTTTCGAAATTAATTGATATCACAACACGGTGATTTAATTGAAACTAAATCATAAGAAACTTTTATTGAAAGTGGGTATGCCAAACTTAACTGTAGTTATAAAACCCAGTATATAAATGCCCTATGAGAAGTATGTCATAAACTGAAGATTGATAATTATAAGACTTGTGACCATAACAGTGGCTGCGCCAAAGGCAATTTATCTGAATTTCCATACATTGGATCATAATAATAATAATTTGTGGCACTGCTAATAAACTTTGGGACACTTGTCAACTGATACAAATCTGGGAGTCGCTGGGATAGTAGATTTAGTTTTTCATGCAACATACGCCTAAAATTTATATAGGTGGATCAACCAAATCCATAATAACCTTTACAGCCATTGCTATATGGACGAATCAGGGTATAACTATTTAATAACTTTAGTGAACCATAGTGGCCAGATCGAAGGTCTGGGCTACACAGAACTAGGCTTATTGTGATTATAACTGTACTCCAATTTTTAGGAATATATACCTAATGAAATTTCGAAAACTACAGTAACACCAAGCACGCACACATTACTATTTATACCTATAAACAGGTTAAAATTATTACCCAGGTTAGAATTGATCAAACCCTTGTTTGTGTGATTATTTAATTCACCAGTACCCCTATTTGTGGATAATCATTATTAATAATTTTTACTCTGCTATCATTCATTTGAATGAGGATAGCAGGAGCCTATATAGCTGAAAGTACATAACCTTGACCAGAATTTATATATAAGCTCTACTATTCAGATGAACACTCTGTTGGTAACCATTAGCAAGTTAATTCATTGAACTATTTAGATCACTATAACTAGTGAATTTATTCAGGCCGAATTATCATGAATAGTGATCTAATGTGAAACTTATTATACTGATTCAAGCACTGGAGCAAATTTTAATCGTGTGTGTATCAACCAAACAAATTTTGTTTTTTTTAACTTTAATACCAATAAAAGTTATATTTTAATATCCTGTTACGGAATCCCAATCTTTAGTTCAGACCTAGAGTGCTGTAAGTGCATACTTTAGGTAGTCTGGTATCCTTTATACCATTCTTCTTTTGTGTATATATTTATATTTGTGCACAAGCACCATTTCCTCTAACATATAGTAAAATTAATCTTACTCTTACCTCTGATTTTGATTTATTACAAGAGGAAAAGTCTAAGTAGTGCCACTGTTCATCTTTGTGTGTTTAAGATATCGGCGATGTTGGTTGGGGGCAGATTAGGGGTTAATACTATTTATTATAGGGTTTGCGAGGCGGGAGTGCGGCGGTTTAGGGGTTAATATGTTTATTAGAGTGGCGGCGAGGTCCGGTCAGCAGATTAGGGGTTAATAAGTGTAGGTAAGGTAGCTGCGATGTTGGGGGCGGCAGATTAGGGGTTAATAAATATAATATAGGTGTCGGCGATGTTAGGGGCAGCAGATTTGGGGTACATAGGTATAATGTAGCTTGCGGCGGTGTCCGGAGCGGCAGATTAGGGGTTAATATTATAATGTAGGTGTCAGCGATAGCGGGGGCGGCAGATTAGGGGTTAATAAGTGTAAGGTTAGGGGTGTTTAGACTCGGCGTACATGTTAGGGTGTTAGGTGCAGACTTAGAAACTGTTTCCCCATAGGAAACAATGGGGCTGCATTAGGAGCTTAACGCTGCTTTTTTCAGGTGTTAGGTTTTTTTTCAGCCCAAACTGCCCCATTGTTTCCTATGGGGAAATCGTGCACGAGCACGTTTTTCCAGCTAGCCGCTACCGTAAGCAACGCTGGTATTGAGAGTTGAAGTGGCGGTAAATATGCCTTTACGCTCCCTTTTTGGAGCCTAACGCAGCCCTTCAGAGAACTCTCAATACCAGCATTGTTTAAAAGGTGCGGGGGGGGGGGGGGGGGAAAGGAGCGTTAGCTACGCGGGTCATTACCAACAAAACTCTAAATCTAGCCGTTAATTATTATTTACATAAATCTAAATAATATTACTATTAACTAAAGTATTCCTATTTAAAACTAAATAGCTATAAAATAAACCCTAAGATAGCTACAATATAATTAATAATTACATTATAGCTATTTTAGGATTTATTTTTATTTTACAGGCAACTTTGTATTTATTTTAACTAGGTACAATAGTTATTAAATAGTTATTAACTATTTAATAGCTACCTAGTTAAAATAATTACAAAATTACCTGTAAAATAAATCCTAACCTAAGTTACCATTACACCTAACACTACACTATCATTAAATTAATTAAATAAATTAACTAAAATTATCTAAAGTTAAATACAATTAAATAAACTAGACTATAGTACAATAAAACACAAACACTAAATTACAAAAAATAAAAAAATTACAAGAAGTTTAAACTAATTACACCTAATCTAAGCCCCCTAATAAAATGAAAAAGCCCCCCAAAATAATAAAATGCCCTACCCTATACTAAATTACAAATAGCCCTTAAAAGGGCCTTTTGCGGGGCATTGCCCCAAAGCAATCAGCTCTTTTACCTGTAAAAAAAAAAGAACAATACCCCCCAACATTACAACCCACCACCCACACACCCCTACTCTAAAACCCACCCGATCCCCCCTTAAAAAAACACTACCCCATTGAAGATCACCCTACCTTGAGCCGTCTTCACCCAGCCGGGCCAAAGTCTTCATCCGATCGGGGCAGAAGAGGTCCTCCATCCGGCAGAAATCTTCATCCAAGTGGCATCTTCTATCTTCATCCTTCTGGCGAGGAGCGGCTCCATCTTGAAGCGGAGCATCCTTTCTGCACGATGACTACCCGACGAATGGCTGGTCCTTTAACCTTTAAATGACGTCATCCAAGATGATGTTCCTCGAATTCCGATTGGGTAGGAAAATCCGATTGGTTGATTTAATCAGCCAATCGGATTGGCTGATTGGATCAGCCAATAGAATTGACCTCGGATCGGATGAAGACTTCGGCCCGGCTGGGTGAAGACGGCTCAAGGTAGGGTGATCTTCAATGGGGTAGTGTTAGGTTTTTTTAAGGGGGAATTGGTTGGGTTTTACAGTAGGGGTGTGTAGGTGGTAGGTTGTTCTTTTTTTTACAGGTAAAAGAGCTGATTACTTTGGGGCAATGCCCCGCAAAAGGCCCTTTTAAGGGCTATTTGTAATTTAGTATAGGGTAGGGCATTTTATTATTTTGGGGGGCTTTTTAATTTTATTAGGGGGCTTAGATTAGGTGTAATTAGTTTAAACTTCTTGTAATTTTTTTTTATTTTTTGTAATTTAGCGTTTGTGTTTTTTTGTACTATAGTTTAGTTTATTTAATTGTATTTAATTTTAGATAATTGTAGTTAATTTATTTAATTAATTTAATGATAGTGTAGTGTTAGGTGTAATGGTAACTTAGGTTAGGATTTATTTTACAGGTAATTTTGTAATTATTTTAACTAGGTAGTTATTAAATAGTAAATAACTATTTAATAGCTATTGTACCTAGTTAAAATAAATACAAAGTTGCCTGTAAAATAAAAATAAATCCTAAAATAGCTACAATGTAATTATTAATTATATTGTAGCTATCTTATTTTATAGGTAAGTATTTAGTTTTAAATAGGAATACTTTAGTTAATAATAGTAATATTATTTAGATTTATTTAAATAATAATTAAGTTAGGGGGGTGTTGGGGTTAGACTTAGACTTAGGTTTAGGGGTTAATAACTTTATTATTGTGGCGGCGGCAGATAAGGGGTTAATAGATTTAATAGACTATGTGGGCTATGGCGGTTTAGGGGTTAATACTTTAATAGGTGTATTGCGTTGTGGGCTATGGCGGTTTAGGGGTTAATACATTTATTATTAGGAGTGAGAGGGGGGATCGCGGATATAGGGGTATACGTGTGGGGCCAGCACCCTATATGTAATACCCCGATGTGCAAGGTGAAATTACGGGCGACGCAAGTTTCCACGCTTGTGCCGAAACCTGCGCCGCATATCGGATCGCGCCCGAAGTTTTAAAAAAGGTTTTAAATTATGAAATTTGCTTTGTTCTTATATTAATCTTAACTGAAGTGATACCTAGGAGGGGAATGCCCACATGTCTGGAGCACTACATGTCAAGAAAGAGTGCTGCCATCTAGTGCTCTTGCAAAATATATAACATTCTTGCAAAGCTGCTGCCATATAGTGTTGCAGACACATGCATGCTCCTAAGCTTACCTAGCAGCTTTTGCAGCAAAGGATAATTAGAGAAAAAAATGATAATAGAAGTAAATTTGAAGTTACATAAAATTGTATGCTTTTGTCTAAAACTCACCTAGTTACACAAAACTTGTTCATGATACTAATATCTAGGTATGCGCATTCGGGCGTTATAGATGCCTTTGAATACAGCGGTTGGATCTTTTTGGAGCTGAATTCCCACTGACAAGGATACCAGCATCACAAATAATTTTTTAAAACCTATTAAAAAAACAAATGTAGAAATAAAACCACTTTATAAAACAGTCCACTCTAAAATATACACAAAAGAAAACTTTAAAAAGCACGACACAACCACAAGACGAGATACATCACATAGGCAACGCTGAGTTTATAAATCTTAGCTGCTGAGTTGCAATTGAGGTCCCAACCAAAACAATAGAACACCCTGGAAGGCCCACGGTCTGCAAGTTTAATTTAAATCCAGCAGTGTACAAATATTTAAAGGGACATAAACCCAATTTTTTGCTTTCATTATTCTGATAGAGAATACAATTTTTAAAAACTTCCAATTTACTTTTATGATCAAATTTGCTTTTTTCTCATGTTATTCTTTGTTAAGGAGATACCTAAGTAGGTAGTGTGCACATGCCTGAAGCACTACATGACAGGAAATAGTGCTGTCATCTAGAGATTCTAGTGCTCTTGCTAATGTATAACATTGTTGCAAAATTGTTGCCATACAGTGCGGCAGACACATGAACACTCCAGTGCTTACATCTCTGCTTTTCAACAAAAGATGACAAGAAAACAAAGAAAATTTGATAATAGCAAAAATTTGGTTTAATGTCCCTTTAACATTCACTAAACCCATTTTGCAAATGTGTTTACAAAGTGTTGCATTTCTAATTATTGTTTTACTGTGTTGCTAGTGCTTCTTGTCTAATGGGCCATTTAACACATCTACGTATACTTATGGAAGGAACGCCCACTGGCTAAAAAAGGAATGAGCCTCAATTAATTTCAGCCTATAGGCTTGCTCTAACAGCTTTGCCCTAAGGCAACCTAACGATCATCCATTCATCTATCCATTAAGTGGACTAGTAACCTGACTAGTAATGCGTTTTTTCAACCCTGGTTAGGCGTCAGACTCTGTTTGGCTCTATCATCCTGAGCTGACGTTTGGAAAGAAAATATGAAAAACTAAATAAACAATATTTGGACCAAATGTACTATGATGGAATCGCACAATAATAGTAAAGGGTCAGTAAAGTAAAAATTTAATCTTTCATTAACCAGACAGAGTAGGTCATTTTAAATAACTTTCCAGATCACTTTTGTTATCAATTTTGCTGTATTCTCTTGGTGTACTTTGTTGAAGGAGCAGCAATGCATTACTGGGAGCTAGCTAAGCAAATCTAGTGAGCCAATGATTAAAGGCATATATGTGCAGTCAGAAATCAGCAGCTGCTGCTCCTGGGCCTACTTAGGTATGCTTTTTAACAAAAGATACAAAGAGATCAAATTATATAATTTAACGGTTGTTTAAAATGATATGCTGTCTCTGAATCATGAAAGAAAGAATTTGGGTTTCATGTCCCTTTAAATAAGTTCCATTTCTACCTAATGTGCCATTTTGACAACTTATGTTTACAGGACAGGGACACACAAACTACAATGTTAATAAAAATAACTCTTTTTCACAAGTCACCCTGCTATAAGCAATATCTTTCAGTTCTGGAACAGGGACTGTTCAGAAAAACTCCAAATATATGACTTGGTAGAACTTCAGATGTGGCAGCTTAATAAGAGTTAGCGGAAACAAGGACACAGCTTCCGATAAAACAACCTCACTCTACCTGCGTCTGACTTTGACATCAGTACAATTTAAAATCAGCTGACAACCCTTGTAATGTGACTGTCTAATAAAAATAAAATGAGACTTTGTAAATAATTTTGTAATCTTCCAAAGACAGTGTGCCAAGAAGTCTTTTTTTTTTTTCTCATGACCTTCTAACCCAACTTCCTTCTGGGTAAGTAGTGGGAGCTGCAAGGAATAAAATAGAAGCAAATATGTTTACAGTGGAACATAGGAAACTAAAGTAAATGATCTACATTTAAAGACAATGAATATTAAACCTACACTTGAATGCATGGCATATTTTTTATCAAGTGTATCATTCCACTACTAATAGTTAAAGGGACATAAAACCCACAAAATGTTCTTTAATGATTCATATAGAGCGTGCCATTTTAATTTTCCATTTTACATCTAGTATTACATTTGCTTAGTTCTCCTGGTATCCTTTGTTGAAGGCACTACTGGGAGCTAGCTGAACAAATTGGGTGAGCCAATGCCAAAAGCCACTAATTGGCAGTTAGCTCCCAGAAATGTATTTCTGCTCCTGGGCTACCTAGGTATGCATTTTAAGTAAATTTTACTGCTAAATACAAGTGGAACTGATATTTTTGATGCTATAGTATTATTCCTTAGTTTTGCCCTTTCTTAAAGGGACATGAAATCCCAATTTTTTCATTCATGATTCAGAAAGAGAATACCATTTTAAACAACTTTCCAATTTGCTTCTGTTATCTAATTTGCTTCATTCTCTTGGTATCCTTTGTTGAACATGCATATTGAGATAGGCTCAGGAGCTTGGAGCTAGCTGTTGATTGGTGGCTGAACTTTTATACCTATCTTCTTTGGCTTAACATTTGTTCAGCTAGTTCCCAGTAGTGCATTACTGCTTCTTCAATAAAAGATACCAAGAAAATAAAGCAACATTGATAACAGAAGTAAATTGGAAAGTTGTTTAACAATATATAATCTACCTGAATCATGAAAGAAACATTTTGGGTTTCATGTCCCTTTAAGGGGAGGATAAATGCTACTATAGACTAACAGGAGTTGAACATTAAGATTACACTTTTACAGCCCCTATGAGAACCTCTTTAATTACCTGAATTGCCGCCTTCACTATAACGCTCTTTTAAAGTGAAAGTACAAAAAGTAAATATTCTAAATTGTTAGAGAATGTTGCTGTTTCACTTTCTGTTGATTGTATTTAACTGTGTGTTTAACCCCTGTAATGCAACACCAACTTAAAGTCAGCCCCAGAGCAGAAATGGACTACTGGGACCTAGCTAAACACATCTGATGAGTCAATGAAAAGAGGCATTTGTAGCCACCAATCATCTGTCACCTCCCAGTAATGGATTGCTGGTCCTGAGCCTACCTAGATATGGTTTTCAACAAAGGACAGCAAGAGAACAGAGTAAATTTAATAGACATAAATTGAAAAGTCACTTAAAGTGTATGCTCTATCATGAAAAATTAAGGGGCCGATTTTTCAATGTTTGATGGACATGTTATGCTGTAGCGTATCATGTCCACCAGACATCGCTGAATGCCGACAGCATAAGCTGTCTGCACTTAACATTGCACAAGCATTTCTAGTGAACTGCTTGTGCAATGTCGGCAGGGGGTGTCAATCAACCCGATCGTATTCGATCTGGCGGATTGATGTCCGCAGTCTCAGAGGTCTAAAATAGGCTGCTTCCGGGTGGTAAATCACCATAGAACTAGCTAATGAGCTGTTCGTTCCTGTTAGAGCGCTTCTCTCTTTGTATGCAAATTAATATGACCCTGGGGAAGTCTCCCTATGGGTGATGGGTGAAACCAGACGTGGACTCCTTGCCCAGTGTGCTTAGAGGAAGGTGGCTGCACCTCACTGACGAGCCCATAGGAGGCCGAAACGATCGTCTGGGGTTGTCATGTTCCTTGTTCAGAGGAGAATTGCCTAGTATTTTGGGGCTGGACTGACCTTACTTGGCGGGATCAGACTGATATACTACAGGAAAGTTTTCCTTTGTGAAAAGCACACTGGTCTAAAAGAGGCTGCTTCCGGGTGGTAAATCTTAAGACCACTGCTTCTTAACTCCTGTTTACGTCGAGCCTAAAGGCTCATTCGGAAACAGGGGTATTCAGGGCCATTCAGCCCTTTATAATTCGGCCCCTAAGTTTTATTTCTATGTCCCTTTAATCTGGCGGTACAGTTGATTACTGAAAGTAAGGAAATCAAGCTCAGGAGGAAGGCAGCCGCAAACCGCATACAGCTCTCTTTTCATAGCCGCATTTATTCTTGTTAAAGCGCAACACACTGAGATCTGTGCGGTTTGCGGCTGCCTTCTTTCTGATTAGTTGCGGCACAATGTGCACAAATGCACATATTTAGAGTGTCCCCTAATAGTTAAGGGCATTTTCCTTTCCAAAGAATTTCTACGTCACTGACCACTTGTTAACTTTAGCATATTTAAACATAGCTTTTTCATATGCATGGCAGACAATTTTATTTTGTTTAACATCTTAGGGCCAATTTCCATTGAGGTGGTAAAGTTTGGAAACTGGTGATAACATTAAAAATCTCCATAGATTTTAATGGAGATAAAGGTTTTTATCACCAGTTTGCACAATTCACCACCTCAATGGAAATGAGCCCTTAGTTCCTTGTGCTGATGTAACTGTTGCAAAATCCTGAGTTCTTTCAAGTGAGTGTCTGCAATGGTTATAAAAGAGTAAATTATCATTGTGTAAACATTTTAGCCTGATATTAGTGTCTCTTATGATAAATGCTTTACTGGAAATGGTTATTGCTTGTTGTTTGAATTATAATGTCTTGGTGAATGTCTGACAATATTGAATCGCTGTCCAAATTCAGTTATAAAGGACTTGAAGCAGGTAACATAGTTCAAAACACAATATACATAGAATATGACAAGTACACACTGGAATGTGAGATCTGTACACGTATGTCACAGTAAAAACTAATATATAATTATTTAGTGGCAACTACATCCTTAATACCACAGTTATTTGACAGGGCATGAAATTACAGCACAGCTGTCCTTTTGTATTTTAGCTGAAAATAACTTGTAAACATGATCAAAACAGAACAACAATATTTCTGTATTTACAGAGAAATTTCTGGTAATATAAAGGGTGCAATGGTATGAAACATAGGGAAAATATTTTATTTCTAGCAGTGAAATCAAATTAACACTGGGAATATAAATACAGCTACAGTTTTTGCAAACAATTTGACATTTTCCCAATAATTGAATTTTCTGTAAATTACATTTCTTAAATTACCAAAGAATTAGAGCTTTTGTAGTGCATTGCGACAAGCGGTTTTTATTTATCTGTGCATTGTACCTTTGTCTCATCCTCTTTTCTTCATTTTCGTATAGCTACTATTGGGACCTCTACTGAGGAGGTGGAGTCACAAGTGGATAAGGATATGACATGGGTAGGTTTAAGTAAACTGTGAACGAGGTCTGGTGTTACTATATAAACAGGGGCATTTACACTAAAGGGCAAGCTCCAAGTGGTACTGGGTACTAATACTGCTTAAACTGGCAGACCCTTATTTATTGTCTGGTGTATTGCCCTGCCATCTGACTACTTTTATGCCATAATGCTTAGACTGCCCTTCATACCACGTGACCATAATTCACAGCAACATGGATTCTATTGTACCATATCCTATAATGAAATAGAAAAGAAATTACTTTGTTAAAAAATTGTTTTGCATCATGTAAAACCTGATTAAATTTCAGCTGAAACTAGCAGGCAATGCATACCAAAAGTATTCAATGCTCATTGGCTGAAAGAGACAGCTCCCATCACAGCTCTGTTAATGAATAGGATAAATAACCTACATACAGATACATGTATACAGGTTTTTGTTCAAATTAAAAGAAGGGCAGCACAAAAACAATAATATTTGGTTGAATAGATAAAGAGTATTTTCTTATTGTACAGTAAGCAGGTATTATGTTGCCTTATATATCCATAGCCCCTTTCCTTGACAAAATACCTATGTAGGCTCAGGAGATTGCACATGAACAACATGACAGAAGTGTTTGCAACAATATATAACATTGTTGCATACACACACACACATATATATATATATATATATATATATATATATATATATATATATATATATATATATATATATATATATGAAAGGCCACTGCAAATACGGTCAGGCATGAAACTTCTCTTTAATAAAAGTAAAATAGTCTTTTTCCAGAGTCAGGGTATACTCCCCCTATAAATGAAAAATGATTTTCAGCAGCAATAGAAAATACAAAACAAAAAGGCCTCTCCTGTTAGGAGAGTGACTAACAGTAGTTTTGCTAACTACTATTACTGGTCCAGCTACTCTGGCCCCAATGAAAAACAAACAAGCATTCACAGCTTTTACAAAACAAAACAGTTTTCTCACCAGACCTTTAACTTCCATACAGACAGGTCCTTTACAGGTCTCCACATGCACCATCCCAGTGCAGCCTGATACTGAGAGCCCAACCTGCTTTCTCAGAGCTATGATATAGCCCTGGGCCTAATTAACAAGGAACAGGTGTACTAGCTAACAGAAAAACATTAACAACTTAACAACCAGGATAGATTGCTCTTTATAACCTCTGACTAATATACACATGGTCCTGTACCCTGTCACATATGCCCCTCCCCAGCTTAACACAAGCGTGTGAAGAGGCTACCACCGTCAGGGCATGTGCCCTCGAAAGGGCATCAGCATTTCCATGAAGAAGACCTGCCCTGTGTCTCACCACAAAAGTAAAAGGTTGTAAAGACAAGAACCACCAGGTGATTCTTGAGTTGAGTTATTGTCCCTGTTGGTGTGCATCCACTTTAATGGGGCATGATCAGTGACAAGGGTAAATCGCCTGCCCAATAGATAATAACGGGGCATTTTTAAAGCCCACTTAATCGCTAAGCACTCCTTCTCTATCGTAGCATAGCGCTGTTCCCGGGACAACAGTTTCCTGCTCAGATAGAGAACAGGATGTTCCTCATCCCCAACATATTGAGAGAGTACGGCACCTAAACCAACCCCAGACGCATCTGTCTGGAGGAAAAATTCCTTACTAAAGTCAGGAGCCACAAGGATAGGCTCTCTACAAAGTGCTGCATGTAGATCAGCAAAAGATTCTTCAGCTTTGCTGTCCCACCTTACAGTGTCTGGGCTCCTTGCTTTAATAAGGTCAGTGAGGGGAGGTGCCATTGTGGCAAAATGGGTAATGAACCTCCGGTAGTAGCCTACAATACCTAGAAAGGCTCTGATTTGCTTCTTCCTCAGTAGCCTTGGCCAGTGCTGTATAACTTCTATCTTGTTAAGTTGGGGCTTTACCATTCCTCTACCAACCACATATCCAAAGTATTTAGCCTCAGCCAAACTGATAGTACATTTAGAAGGATTGGCTGTCAGCCGCGCCTTTTTCAATGTGTCCAACACTGCCTGCACTTTTTTTTAATGGGAATCCCAGTCTGAGCTATGAATGATCACATCATCCAGATATGCAGCAGCATACATGACATGAGGTCTAAGCAACTTGTCCATCAACCTTTGAAAGGTTGCTGGGGCTCCATGGAGTCCAAAAGGCATTATTTTATATTGAAATAGCCCATCGGGCGTATCAAATGCAGTTTTCTCTCTGGCCTGCTCTTTTAACGGTATTTGCCAGTAACCCTTTGTCAGGTCCAAAACAGAGAGAATTCTGGCCTTAGCTAGTCTCTCTACTAATGCATCGACCCGAAGCATGGGATATGCGTCAAACTTAGAGATCTCATTTAATTTCCTAAAGTTATTACAGAACCTGATAGACCCATCAGGTTTAGGCACTAGTATGATTGGGCTTGACCAATTGCTTTGAGACTCTTCTATCACCCCTAGCTCGAGCATTTTCTTAACTTCAGCCCTTACAGCTATTCTTTTTGCTTCAGGAATTTGGTATGGTTTAACCCTAAGGGTCACTCTTGGTTCTGTGATAATGTAATGTGTTATCTCTTGGGTTCTACCAAGTATTGGGGAAAAAACATCCCTATTCCTCTCAACTAAGCTTCTAGCTTTTTCTGCTTGCTGAGGGGTCAGTTCGACGGAAACTAATACTGATTGCTCTGGGGTTAGAGAATCTGTGTGTGTGTGTCCCACTGCTACTGTACAGGCTTCCCTATCCTTCCATGGCTTAAGGAGGTTTACATGAAGCAGTGCCTCCTTCTTGCGGCGGTCTGGCTGACTAACTCTATAGTTCACTGGGTTTATCCAATCTAAAATTTCATATGGCCCCTGCCAACGTGCCAGAAGCTTACTTTTGGTAGTTGGGACTAGAACCATTACCCGGTCGCCCCTGTTGAACTTTCTTACTTTAGCACTCTGGTCATAGTAGAGTTTTTGGGTACCCTGAGCCTGTTCCAGGTGCTGGCGAACAAGAGGAACAAGTCAAACCAAATGCTCTCGGATTCGTTCCACATGTTGCACCATATTAGTTTCTGGGACACCTTGTTCCTCCCAAGTTTCTTTCAGTATATCCAGAATACCACAGATGTGCCTCCCATACAGTAACTCAAATGAGGAAAAATCTGTGGAGCTTTGGGGAATCTCTCAGGCAGCAAATAACAAGTTGGGAAGCAGTAAGTCCCAATCTCTTCCATCCCTGCTAACCACATTTCTTAACATCTTTTTTAGAGTATGGTTAAATCTTTTTACTAGTCTATCGGTTTGGGGATGGTACACTGAAGTTCTTAGGGGATGTATGTTAAACAGCTGGCATAACTCCTTCATAATACATGAGACAAATGGCGTACCCTGGTCTGTAAGTATTTGCTTTGGTATGCCAACCCAGGAAAAAACCTGAACCAGTTCCTTTGCTATAGTTTTGGCATTTGCCTTACGTAGAGGAATAGCCTCCAGTTACCGGGTTGCATAATCGTGTAAAACCAAAATGTACTGGTGACCTCAAGCAGATTTTTCCAATGGGCCCACTAGGTCCATGCCTATCATCTCAAACGGCACATTTATTATGGGGAGAGATATGAGTGGGGCCTTTAATTTGGGCTTTGGTGATGACAATTGGCAGTTTGGACAAGAGGCACAAAACCTTTTAATCTCCTCATGTACACCTGGCCAAAAGAATCCCCTGAGAACCCATTCTTGAGTTTTTTCCACCCCAAGTGTCCCCCTAAGAGTGGAAGTGGGAAAAAAACAAGCACCTTCCTGGTATAGGAGGAAGGCACAACTAGTTGTTCAATCTCTTGGCCATCGTCGTAGGTTACCCTGTAAAGAAGATCATTTTTTGGGATAAAATTGGAATATGTATCTTTTGTGTGGCCCTCTACGAGTACATAATTTACCTCCACCATTCTGCTCCTAGTATTCTGTAACAATGAATCACCTGCCTGGTCTGCCCAAAACTATCACCAGCAGTATCCAATATTCTTGGATCACTTACACCAGCCTCAGTATCATGGCCTTTGTCAGGATCTCTTTGTATAACCTCTACATCCTCTTTGTTATATTGTGTGGCCACACCTTTAGTGGGCCGTTTTTCCCTTTGTTTAACAACACTTCGTTTACAGCTTTATTAAATCTCAACCTATTCTCTCTGCATTCCCGTCTGGTTTTACCTCTTTTCGGGTTATCAACATATAAGTCCGGGTGAGTGAAAGGAAAAATCTCATCAATACCAGTACCTTCTTGATAACCCACAGGTTCCTCCTGTTTAGAAGTTATTGGCGACTGTAACAGGGAGCTGAAGTCAGAGAAGTTCCTCCCTAGGGTAATCAAGATACTACTACTGCTGAGATTTTTACTAGTCTTCCTTGCACAAAAACCTCTACACTGACAGTTGGATTTCGTACAGTGCACCCGTGAATACAAAGCACCCCCATTGTTTTATGTTTTTGTACATTAGCAGGCTTGATTAAGCTACCTGCCACCAAAGTCAAGGCACTACCATAGTCAATTAGTGCCCCTACTTCTTGATTGTTCAAAAGCACTGTAACTCTATAGGTATTTGAACTTTCCACCAGTCCAGCTAAACATAATAGTCCACAAAAGTTTATAGGATCCTCCACTAGTCCACACTGCATCAGTTCTGCGAGGTTAGGACACCTCGCCCTAACATGTCCTGTTCTGCCGCACTCAAAGCAGATTAGAGTAATTCCACCAAAGCAATCCTCTTTAACTGTAGTGTGGTCTCTAGAGTCTGTCCTGTGGAAAGGCACTCCCAATCAAGACTCCGCTTCAGACTCACCCTTTCGGGGGTCTTGGCCTCGGAATCAAAGCAAACGCCTTAGGGGAAGACTTTTCAAAGTCCTTTGCAGACAGATATCGTTCTACTTGAGCTACCATGCTATCATAGGTTGTGGGGTTTCCTTGACTGACCCATTCACATAGACCATGGGGAAGCTCTCTCAAAAATCTGTCTAGCACCAGGGTCTCCATGATTTGTGCAGGACTTTGATTCTCTGGTTTGAGCCATTTCCGGGCCAGATGAATTAGATCAAACATCTGTGACCTGGGAGCCTTTTCTTCATTAAATCGCCATTTATAGAAGCGCTGAGCTCTTACAGTCACTGTCACCGCCAACCGGGCCAGAATTCCAGCCTTTAATTTTTGGTAATCTGCAGCAGCCTCCTTTTCCAAGTTGTAATAAGCTTTTTATGCTTCTCCAAGAAGGAAAGGAGCAATTATACCGGCCCACTGCTCTGAAGGCCAAGCTTCACGGGTGGCCGTTCGTTCAAACGCGAGCAGGTAGGTCTCCACATCATCATTTGGAGTAATTTTCTGCAACCAGCTCCTTGCTTGTATCCTGCTTACCCCTCAACTTTGTTCAGGTACCCTTTGGTTACTAAGGCGTTCCAGGATCTCTTTCTGTGTTTCACTTAAAGCTCCAATTTGTCTAGCTAAGAGCCTGTTAGTTTCCTGTTGTGCTGCTACAGAAGCTGCAGCTTGCCAAAGTAGCCTGCAGCAGGGCCTTTAAAATATCCTCTATTTTTTATTTTATTTTTGGTGTGGGTTCGGTACCTTTAAGGCTCTTGTGTCAGTTAAGCCAGTGCGACACCAATTCCACTTCTGATACCATTTGTGGGAAGGCCACTGCAAATATGGTCAGGCAACTGTATTTTTTATGAAACTTTTCTTTAATAATAGTAAAACAGTCTTTTTCCTGAGTCAGGGTATACTTCCCCTTTAAATGAAAAATGCTTTTCAGCAGCAACAGAAAATACAAAACAAAAAGGCCTACTCCTGTTAGGAGACTGACTAACAGTAGTTTCCCTAACTACTATTACTGGTCCAGCTACTCTGGCCCCAGTAAAAAACAAACAAGCATTCACAGCTTTTACAAAACAAAACAGTTTTCTCACCAGACATTTAACTTCCATACAGACAGGTCCTTTACAGGTCTCCACATGCACCATCCCAGTGCAGCCTGATACTGAGACCCCTACCTGCTTTCTCAGAGCTATGATATAGCCCTGGGCCTAATTAACAAGGAACAGGTGTACTAGCTAACAGAAAAACATTAACCACTTAACAACCATGATAGATGTCTCTTTGTAACCTCTGACTAATATAACTAATATACACATGGTCCTGTACCCTGTCAATTTTTTTTATTATAAATATATATATATATATATATATATATATATATATATATATATATATATATATATATATATATATATATATATATATAAAAAGCCAGATGTGGACACCCTGTCCAATGTGCCCAGATGGATATGGCCAAAATGATAATCTGGGGTTGCCATGTTACTCATACAGAGTAGGATTGCCTGGTATTTAAAGAGCCATGATACCCAAATGTTGAAACATTTGAAAGTGATGCAGCATAGCTGTAAAAAGCTGACTAGAAAATATCACCTGAACATCTCTATGTAAAAAAGAAAGATATTTTACCTCAAAAGTTCCTCAGTAGCCACATCCCATTGTAAAGGACTTCTAAGCAGCAAATCAGTATGTCTGTCCCGGGACAGCTAAGGGATTGAGCCTTGTGCACTCTTATGCTATTTCCCTATTCAGTTTAAGAAAGTTTACTTTGAAATCTCATGAGAGTTAAGTCAAATCTCATGAGATCACAGTAGAAGAGTTCATGACCTCAGCATTGTTGATGCTGATTGGCTGCAGTTCATTTCTTCATTTTTTATTTTTTTTTACCTGCAGCTGGGCAGCAGCTGAATTATAACTTTTTACACAGAACTTACTCTGCTGAGCTGAGGAGATTTTGAGGTAAAATATCTTCCTTTTGTACATAGAGATGCCCAGGTGATATTTTCCTGTCAGCTTTTTAAAGTTATACTGCATCAGTTTCAAATGATTTAGCATATGAGTATTATGTTCCTTTAAGGGCTGAACTAACTTTATAGGCAGAATTAGACAGATATACTACTATATATTTCAATAAAGTTATTTTCTGTGAAAAGCACATTTAAAGGGACAGTCTACACCAGATTTGTTATTCAATTGTTTTAAAAGAAAGATAATCCCTTTATTACCCATTCCCTATTTTAGCATAACCAACACAGTTTTTCTAATACACGTTTTACCTCTGTGGTTATCTTGTATTTAATGAAAAAGAGGGTTTTTCTCCCTTCTGCTTAGTGAGCAACTAGTATACAGTGAACAATACCCTAATACAGTCTCATAAACTCACAAACGAGTCTTGAACTTGAGGTCACACAAACATTAACACAGTGCTTCAGAAAATGAAAGGCTTAAATGTCTACACTCTTTGCTTACCCCCTCTTCAGCGATCCATATTGCGCTCCGTCCGGTCCTGGGGAAACTGGGAAGGCTGCGTCCTGAAGCTCCTCTGTTTGTAGGTGCCACTGCTACCGGAACAATTGCATTTACTCACGTTCCGTGCAGACTTCCAGGCCCGATATTCAGCCAATCCGGATGAGACCCTCGTCAGATGTTTCCGTATGGGGGCGGGTGTAGACTGCTCTCTCAAGTTCCTATTGGTTGCTCATTGTGATGCAGGGTAGCCAATGGTGCTTGCAGGGAAAAAGGTCCGTGCTACTCACTGTATGGCCAGTAGATATGAACAAAAATAAAGAGTAGCTGAGCACCGGTTAGTTTAAAAAGCAAACATCTTTATTATTCCATAATCAATTTAAAAGGTGATGCGAAAAAAACTGGAAAAAAAAAGTCCCAAATAGAAGTCAGCTCATACAGCTGACATGTTTTGGCACCTGGCCGTTATCAAAGCTGCTGTTTTGCGTGGGTGCAACCCTCGCTTTTAAAAGAGAAAAAGTGGCTCCTATTGGACAATGAATAATTACTGCATTAGCATATTAACTCTTGCCTTACACACAATGTGTCTGTAACAATTTACCTATGGCTAGATTTAGAGTTTTGTCGGTAACGACCCGCGTAACTAACGCTGGCTTTTTTCTGGCCGCACCTTTAAAATAACTCTGGTATTGAGAGACCACAGAATGGCTGCGTTAGGCTCCAAAAAAGGAGCGTACAGCATATTTAACGCAACTTCAACTCTCGATACTAGAGTTGCTTACGGACGCGGCCAGCTTTAAAAACGTGCTTGTGCACGATTCCCCCATAGAAAACAATGGGGCTGTTTGAGCTGAAAAAAAACCTAACACCTGCAAAAAAGCCGCGTTCAGCTCCTAACGCAGCCCCATTGTTTGCTATGGGGAAACACTTCCTACGTCTGCACCTAACACTCTAACATGTACCCCGAGTCTAAACACCCCTAACCTTACACTTATTAACCCCTAATCTGCCGACCCCGCTATCGCTGACCCCTGCATATTATTTTTAACCCCTAATCTGCCGCTCCGTACACCCCCGCCACCTACATTATCCCTATGTACCCCTAATCTGCTGCCCTAACATCGCCGACCCCTATATTATATTTATTAACCCCTAATATGCTGCCCCCAACGTCGCCTCCACCTAACTACACTTATTAACCCCTAATCTACCGACCGGAGCTCAGCGCTACTATAATAAATGTATTAACCCCTAATCCGCCTCACTCCCGCCTCAATAACCTTATAATAAATAGTATTAACCCCTAATCTGCCCTCCCTAACATTGCCGACACCTAACTTCAAGTATTAACCCCTAATCTGCCGACAGGAGCTCACCGCTATTCTAATAAATGTATTAACCCCTAAAGCTAAGTCTAACCCTAACACTAACACCCCCCTAAGTTAAATATAATTTAAACAAAAATAAAACAAAATAAATTAACTCTTATTAAATAAATTATTCCTATTTAAAGCTAAATGTTCCGATCAGCCAATAGAATGCGAGCTCAATCTGATTGCATCAGCCAATCAGAATTTTCCTACCTTAATTACGATTGGCTGATAGAATCCTATCAGCCAATCGGAATTCGAGGGACGCCATCTTGGATGACGTCCCTTAAAGGAGCCTTCATTCGTCGGTAGTCCGTCGGGCCAGCAGGATGTTCCGCGTCGGAGGTCTGCAAGATGGATCCGGAAGAAAGAAGATTGAAGATGCCGTTGATGAAGACTTCAGCTGGATCATGGACCTCTTCAGCCCCCCGCTTGGGCTTGGATCACGACATCGGAGGAGCTCTTCTGGATCGATCGGTGAACCTGGTATGGTGAAGATAAGGTAGGAAGATCTTCAGGGGCTTAGTGTTAGGTTTATTTAAGGGGGGTTTGGGTTAGATTAGGGGTATGTGGGTGGTGGGTTGTAATGTTGGGGGGGGTATTGTATGTGTTTTTTTTACAGGCAAAAGAGCTGAATTCTTTGGGGCATGCCCCGCAAAGGGCCCTGTTCAGGGCTGGTAAGGTAAAAGAGCTTTGAACTTTAGTAATTTAGAATAGGGTAGGGCATTTTTTTATTTTGGGGGTCTTTGTTATTTTATTAGGGGGCTTAGAGTAGGTGTAATTAGTTTAAAATTGTTGTAATATTTTTCTGATGTTTGTAAATATTTTTTTATTTTTTGTAACTTAGTTCTTTTTTATTTTTTGTACTTTAGTTAGTTTATTTCATTGTAGTTTTTTGTAGGTATTGTATTTAATTTATTTATTGATAGTGTAGTGTTAGGTTTCATTGTAACTTAGGTTAGGATTTATTTTACAGGTAATTTTGTAAATATTTTAACTATTTAATAGCTATTGTACCTGGTTAAAATAAATACAAAGTTACCTGTAAAATAAATCTAAATCCTAAAATAGCTATAATATAAATATAATTTATATTGTAGCTATATTAGGATTTATTTTACAGGTAAGTATTTAGCTTTAAATAGGAATAATTTATTTAATAAGAGTTAATTAATTTCGTTAGATTTAAATTATATTTAACTTAGGGGGGTGTTAGTGTTAGGGTTAGACTTAGCTTTAGGGGTTAATAAATTTATTAGAATAGCAGTGAGCTCCAGTCGGCAAATTAGGGGTTAATGTTTGAAGTTAGGTGTCGGGGATGTTAGGGAGGGCAGATTAGGAGTTAATACTATTTATTATAGGGTTAGTGAGGCGGATTAGGGGTTAATAACTTTATTATAATAGCGGTGCGGTCCGCTCGGCAGATTAGGGGTTAATAAGTGTAGGCAGGTGGAGGCGACGTTGTGGGGGGAAGATTTGGGGTTAATAAATATAATATAGGGGTTGGCGGTGTTAGGGGGAGCATATTAGGGGTACATAAGGATAACGTAAGTAGCGGCGCTTTGCGGTCGGCAGATTAGGGGTTAATTATTGTAGGTAGCTGGCGGCGACGTTGTGGGGGGTAGGTTAGGGGTTAATAAATATAATACAGGGGTCGGCGGTGTTAGGGGCAGCAGATTAGGGGTACATAAGGATAACGTAGGTGGCGGTCGGCAGATTAGGGGTTAAAAAATTTAATTGAGTGGCGGCGATGTGGGGGGACCTCGGTTTAGGAGTACATAGGTAGTTTATGGGTGTTAGTGTAATTTAGAGCACAGTAGTTAAGAGCTTTATGAACCGGCGTTAGCCCAGAAAGCTCTTAACTACTGACTTTTTTCTGCGGCTGGAGTTTTGTTGTTAGAATTCTAACGCTCACTTCAGACACGACTCTAAATACCGGAGTTAGGAAGATCCCATTGAAAAGATAGGATACGCAATTGACGTAAGGGGATCTGCGGTATGGAAAAGTCGCGGCTGAAAAGTCCTTTCCTGACTGACTCCAAATACCGGCGGTAGCCTAAAACCAGCGTTAGGAGCCTCTAACGCTGGTTTTCACGGCTACCGCCAAACTCCAAATCTAGGCCCTAGAGTTTACACTCATACCTGTGTCAATGACATATAATAAAGTACATGAGTAAGCTGAGCAATTCTTATGTTATATTGTGTAACTAATTAACTAAAATCTCAAGTCTGCTGCATATATAGTAAGGTACAAAGCCCTAACCCATTAAGTTAAAGGTGGATATTTAATAGTAAAAGTAAAAGTAACCCCCCCCCTGCAAGTGACTAGGGATCGTTCCAGAGAATACAATAACCTCCAAGTTTGCTTAATTCAATGAACTAATGTACCTCATTCTAGCAAATCTGGAACAGGTTGTTCAAAACAGGGATAAGTGCACACCACCTATACAGATGCTTATAATGTTGACTTGTCCCTGTCACTGGGAACTGATAGTTTAACATTCCTTATTGAACTGAGAGCAGAGGGAAAGGAAAGGGGGAGAGGGGAGGTGGAGAGAGGGAGGGGAGTGGAGAAGGGCAGGAATGTATCTAATACAGTACCTCTGTTAGGAAACATATCTCATATTATACAATACTACCTATCATACTCCTCCAATTAATAATCTCATTACAATATTAGCTTATCTTAGACACTGGGGGATAGTATTTTGAATGTTCCAAATTATAATATGGGGGGGTGTTGAAGAAATGGGAGGGGGGGGGGTTAAAAAAGGGGGGTAGAAAAACAGTAATGCATATCTGAATTACAAAAAGTGTGTTAAAGTCCAGGAATATCTATCCATACTGTAGAGTCAATAAGCTATCCCAGTGTCTTCACTTTCTACTATGATTTGACCTGTTTAACAATATTAGAAATCCTCAAACTTCACAAAATGTAGACACAAACCTTTATTCCCAAAAATTGATAAGGTCGTAAGATGAATTGAGTCCTAAAGGGTACATGGTATTTAGACTGAATATCCAGAATACTTCCCGTTTCGCTAGCAGTTTTTCCCTGTCACCTCCTCTAGGGGGTACTAGCACCTTCTCCACACATGTCCAGCAGTTTTTATGCTGGAGAGATGCTCTCTAATTCTGGTCCTTGACTCATATGTTGTGAGGCCAACGTACTGACTATTACATTCCATGAATGAAATGAGATAAATTACGTAAGTGGACCTACAATTGAGGCACATGTTCATGGGAAAAGATTTTCCCGTAACCAATGAACAAAAATGACTGCCTGTCTGTACCTTCTCACATGCGACACAGTCCCAGTTGTGACATTTGAACATGCCCTTATGCTCCAACCAAGAGGATTCCTGGACTTTCTTATCAGGAAGTTTAGTGGGGGACACAATATTCCCTATAGTTCTACTCTTACGGTATGAGAACTGACAGGACCTAGTGGATAAATCCAATAGTCCATCATCTGCTCTGAGCATGGGAAGGTGTTTTTTAATGATGTCACATATCTGTGGATACTGGTCTGAGTGGTCAGTTATGAAAAAGAGCCCTTCATTTTCATTCTTAGCCTATACTTTCCCCACTTTGGGTTTAAGCAAAGTCTTCCTGTCAATCTTCTTGACCTCCTCCATAGCTGTATCAATTGAGTTACGTGAGCAACCTCTGTCCTGTAATCTCCTTGACAACTGGTCGGCCTCTTTCTTAAACTGTGCATGGTCTGAACAATTACGTTTCAAACGTATGAGTTGTCCTTTTACAATACCTCTGAATACACTCCTCGGGTGGCAACTCTTGGCATGTAGCAAGGTGTTGCCCGAGATCGGTTTTCTATAAACCGTAGTGGGAATTTTTTCACCAGGAACCCCTGATAGAGTGAAATCCAGGTAATTGATTCTCATGGGACTAAACTCAAATGTGAAACTTATTCCAACATCATTATTGTTCAGATGGTCCACAAAGGAGAATATCTCACTCTGTTCTCCCTTCCAAATAAATAGAAGGTCATCTATGAACCTTTTGTATAAAATTATCTTTGAGCTGAGGGGGCTCCCACCTCCATAAATGTGGTCCTTCTCCCACCAACCCATGAAAAGGTTGGCGTACGAGGGGGCGAACTTCGCCCCCATCACAGTCCCACATGTCTGGAGGTAGAATGCCCCCTCAAACTCAAAGTAATTGTGCGATAGCAGGAATTCGGCCACTCGGATTATGTATTCGCAAAAATCCGGGTTGCCCTTATAGTACTTACTCAAAAAATGCGCTAACATGGGGAATGGAGGAGTAGAGTGATCTGACGTCCACCGTCAGTCAGACATAGTCCTCTTTCCACTCCATATTCTCTAACAACTGCAAAATGTGCGTTGTGTCCCTTACATAACTCCAAAGTTCCATTACCATGGGTTGGAGAATTAAGTCCAGCCATTCGGATGTATGTTCCAGCAGTGAACCGATACCACTCACTATTGGTCTCCCTACTACATTCTCGAGTGATTTATGGACTTTTGGTAAATGGTTAAAAATGGGGGTTGTGGGATGATTGACTAGTAAATAATTACTAGTGTCCATGTCAATGAAGCCTCCCTCCAAACCATCATCAACTAAGTCCTTCAATTTTCTCTTAAAGAGAATGGTAAGGTCTGAACTTAGTACCCTATAGTCACTGGTGTTGTGGAGTTGTCTGTGGGCCTCATTGACAAAGTCCACTTTATTCATGACTACCACAGACGGGGGGTCTGTGGTAGTCATGAATAAAGTGGACTTTGTCAATGACTTTGTCCGCCGCCCTGATCACTATTGAGGTGTTATTACCTAACACCAATAGTGCTTCCTTCTCCTTTCGTGTAAGTTTTGAGCTGACTTTTTTATCCATATAGTACAACCTATTCAAATCCATTTCTATTCTGTTTTGAAACCTCTCAATTATCGACCCCCTATTGTGAATGGGATAAAACTTAGAGGGACACTTCAATGTAGGAATTTTTACAGAGTTAGTGTTACCTAATTCCTCTTGTACAGAAGCAAGGGCCTCTAATGTTGAGAGGCCACACAGATCTTGGAAGTCCAAACCATCCACAACAGTATTGTTAGTATTCTCAGTATGGCTACTCTGTGTAGCCCCCCCAGTACTTCTTAAATTTAAAGAAAAATGTTTCTTTAAAGTAATTTTACGTACTAGTTTGTTGACATCAATTAACGTATTGAAAAGGTTAAATGTTTTATTTGGTGCAAAACCCATACCTAGGCTTAAAACCTTGTACTCAATATTGTTCAAAGGGTATGATGATAAATTAATTACTGATACCTCATTTGTTTCTGATTCTTTCTAAATGTATACCCCCCTTTGGCCATGCCCTGTGTACCTTCTCCCCCCGTCTCTTTGCGGGGGGGGGGGGGGGGCAGCGAAAAAACCGGATTAATTTCCATTCTTTCTGATCTATTTGAGGTATCTGGGTGTTGAGTGGTGTAAGTGGCCTGTACCTGGAGGTTGTCATAGTATTTTTCAATATGTCACTATTTTTATCCTTTGATCTCACTACTTCACCTACATGTTGTGTAGGAGTAGGTCTGTTATGTTGTGGTAATGATTCCCTTGGTATAGGGTCCTCTTCCCCTGATGTAGAACTCTCACCATATGATTCAGCCTTGCTTTCAGAAAATCTAATCCTTCTTTGCTGCCTACCTCTTCCTCTACCCCTGCGTCTACCCCTGTTGCTCCTCACCCTGTTCTCAACATTGCTGGGATTCCAATTATTCTCTCTATATCTTTGTGCCCTCTCTTTCCTATTCCACACATATACTGTATTATTGTTAAAATCCAGCTGATCTCTTATATATTTGGATTGCTTGATCTCCAGTAGCAGTGATTTAGCTTCTGCTACTGCCTCCTGGAGAAGCTTATCAAACCTTACAAAATCTACATCATTACAACGTTTGTTTAACTCTTCCTGCATTTCTAGAATTTTCAAAGAGATCTCATGTATCTGTTTTTTCTAAGATACAATGAGTAACCGCATTAATTGCCAAGAGCAATCAGATAGTATTTCATTCCATTCACAAATAAACACTTTATCCTCTGTGGTGAATGTAGGATACTTATTTAGTCTCAGACCCCTTGGAATAAGTTTAAGTTTTAGATAGTTCTCCAGAGTCCATACGTCCCATTTATACTTATTTTCTTTATTACTAAAGTACTCCATTTCCTCAAAGAGGGTGGTCAGTTTATGTTGAGATCTGTCCAAAGTAAAAAAAAATTCAGTTGAGATAGTACACTCATCCCTCTCACTTGCATTCCTTAATGAGTAAAAAAAAATTGACACTTGTAGAAGAACCCTCTGGCAAAGTCACCATGTTTTCCGTATTCCCTGAATATAATTTAGTACCCAACGGTCATACCACTGCAGGGTATTAGTAAATTAGCAGAGTTCAAAAAGCTATGGAGAGATAAAAAGGCCTGGCCAAATAGCCTTAAAGTAAATGAAAAAGAGGGTTTTTCTCCCCTCTGCTTAGTGAGCTCCTAGTATACAGTGAACAATACCCTAATACAGTCTCATAAACTCACAAACAAGTCTTGAACTTGTGGTCACACAAACGTTAACACAGTGCTTCAGAAAAGGAGAGGCTTAATTGTCTACACTCTTCGCTTACCCCCTCTTCAGCGCTCCGTATTGCGCTCTGTCCGGTCCTGGGGAAACTGGGAATGCTGCGTACTGAAGCTCCTCTGTTTGTAGGTGCCGCTGCTACCAGAACAATTGCATTTACTCACGTTCCGTGCAGACTTCCAGGCCCGATATTCAGCCATTCCGGATGAGACCCTCGTCAGATATTTCCGTATGGGGGCGGGTGTAGACTGAGCACCGGTTAGTTTAAAAAGCAAACATCTTTATTATTCCATAATCAATTTAAAAGGTGATGCGAAAAAACTGGAAAAAAATTGTGTCAAAGCCTCAAATAGAAGTCAGCTCATACAGCTGACATGTTTCGGCACCTGGCCGTTATCAAAGCAGCTGTTTTGCGTGGGTGCAACCCTCGCTTTTAAAAGAGAAAAAGTGTCTCCTATTGGACAATGAATAATTACTGCATTAGCATATTAACTCTTGCCTTACACACAATGTGTCTGTAACAATTTACCTAGAGTTTACATTCATACCTGTGTCAATGACATATAAT